>NC_081408.1:649462248-649702882 GCF_030272615.1 Cryptomeria japonica
ACAATGTCATAAATCCAAGCTAGAGAGGGAATACTCTTCAAGCAAGGATAAGATAGTTGAAAAAGAGATATCTTGCAACAAGTGTAAAGGGGATCCTTGGAGGACAAGATATCTTTTCTCAAAAGGCATCTACCTCCAAGAGGAGCTATATTGAACAAACATAAAATCTTCTACCAAAAGAAAGGAAGGAGAACAAGATTCCATACCTTCCTCCTATTTCTAGGTGAAAGAGATTATTGATTAAGGATGACACACTATTGACCCAATGTGAAGGGTAAGTTCATTATAGATATACATTTCCAAGTGTATAAGAGGTTGTAGCCAAGGACTTATACCTCTTGACCCAATGTGAAGGGTAAGTTCATTATAGATATACATTTCCAAGTGTATAAGAGGTTGTAGCCAAGGACTTATACCTCTTGTATAATAGAGAATCCTTGAGCAAACAATAACTTCACACAAGGAATGACACCCCATCACGAAAAAAAAACACTCTATAAAGGAGAAGTAGATCCTTAGAGAGGAGAGAGAGAGAAGGAGAAATAAATCATTTCCCCCCAAGTATAAGGACAATGAGAAGAATTACACAATATTTGAAGGAGAGATAAGAATAAGGAAATACACAATAAACTCACATGAAAGAATATCCAATGCGAGAAAAGACATTAGTTTATGTAAATTGCATCTCAAAAGAAGTGGTAATCTTCAAAGAGAGAGAGAGAGAGAAAGAAAGATCACATATTCCCCTAAGGAGGCAATTGATAAGATAAGTCCCATTGAAAGAAAGGATATCAACACATGAAAAATGCAACCCCTAAAAGGGAATAGTGATATATTATATAGACAGAGAGAGGATGAAAAAGACATCCTTGTCCCCTAAGCAAGAGGACAAAGAGTAAAATTATGCATCTTCTAGAGAGAGGCTATTCATACTTGAGACAAACTATTTCAAACAAATAATAGGTCATAACCAAGGAACAAACATGTGCTTTCATGAAGGATAACTCTATGTTAAATATAATGTCAAGTGATGAATAACACAACACAAAAGAAGAGGTAATTTTAAAATAGAATGAAAGAGGAAGAGGGAAGGTTTGAAAAAGTTCTCTAGGGAGAGATTATTAATGTAAGATGCACCATCTCAAGCAAGAAATAGGTTCCAATCAAGAAATAAACATGTGCTCGCATGAAGGATAATTCTATGCAAGAAAGGACATCAATTTATGAATAATGCAATCACAAAGAAAATAGGGAAACCTTAAAAAGAGGAGGGGAAGACATGTTTCTACCCCAAAATATTTAATTTTGAAGAAACATCACCTCTATTGACAAAGAGCCCCCAATAAAGTTTACTACTTGTGTCATAGGGTGAAAGGAGTGTTAAGACACTACCTTTTCACCTAGAAAGAGAGTAAGATCCATTGAAAGACATATATGAGCACGACCGTATTATTCTTGAACAAATTCCTTAAATTCTTTACACTTTCCAAGAGAATGAGAACCAAAATGATGAAAAATACAATATCCATTTCCTTCTTTATGTTTATTGCTAAACTTTACAAAAGGATAGACAACATCCTTATCATACTTCAATTTCCAAAAGATTCTAGTTGCTAAGATTTCTTGATCATTAATAGTTGTAGGTTCATTCTTTTGAGATTGAGGACAAGAGTTGTTATTAGAAGAGGAAGGATTGCCATTTTATGACTTTAACTTTACCACTATGGATAAGTTGTTTTATTGAATTTTGAAAATCGGGACAATCATTAGCATGGTGATCATGGGTTTGATGGAATGAACAAAAGGGAATTTTTGAAGAAGAATCTCTTTTGAGAGCACTTATGGCTTGTTGTCTTGCAAGATGATTTTTGAAGTCTTGAATCCTAAGGAGTTCATCATTTCTTAGGCCTTCTATGATTATTTGTGTAGGAGGGTTTATAGGGACTCAAATTCCTTGTTCAAATTTTCCAAGTCCTTGTCCTCTAAAACTTTGCTTTGATATTATGTTAAAGCCACTCCTATAAGACTATTTTATCTGGGAAGGTGGGGGAACCTTATAATAAATTTCTTTGAAGTTTTTATTGTAAAGATATTTAGAAGGAATAAAAGGATTAGTATATGAAGAGGGAATATCTTGTAGAGGAGGATTTTCCTTTCTTTCATCATGCATATCCTTTTTGGTAGATCGAGAAGGAATATCCTTATCATCTAAGGTCTCATATTTTCTTAATGTTGTGTGGGGAGAGATATCACAAATAAAATGCATGACATCATCTTCTCTACAAATGTTTTGATGTTTAAGATAGGCTCTAGGAGAATAAGGAGGATCTAGAGAGATAGAAACACTAGTATTTTGTCCTTTCCCCCCTTGTGTAAGGGTATGTGCATGAGAAGAAGATGGGGCCATGTTTCTCTTCAATTCTTTCTCTCCATTTGAGAGATCATTGATAGGAGTATTAGCACTTTCTTCATCCACATTAGATACCCTAGGAGAGGTACAAGTATAAGGTTTCTCATTGTCATCTCTAGGATTAAGAACTACAAAAGCTTTTAGGTGATCTACGTATGAAATGCATTTGACCAAAAATATCACCATAGCACAACATATATGAAAAATGAAACATTTGATATCTAATCTATGAAAAGAAATCAACTTGGAAATTCAAAAAATGCAATATTTCCAAGTGCTATGAATGAAAAGAAGTAACATGAAGTGAAAGAAGCCATCATCCAACACATGATTATAATAAATGTATGTAAAAAGAAATGTAATCATATGTGAAATATTAAATAGATCAAGTCCATTAATTTCCATGATTAATATTGAAATTTAAGTCCAAGCAAATTATTTGAAAATAAATTAGAATTTTTAAGTAAAACTACTTAATTTATTTAAATTGATGAAATTCAAATTTGATTTCTTTTTTTTTGAAAAATGTGAAATGAAAATTTGAAAGTTGAGATTTAGAAATTGGAATTTGAATGATTCAAAATTTTAAAAAAAATGATTATTCAATTTTTGAAAAATTATGCACCCTCCGAGGAAATTTAAATTTATAATTAGGGCCTTGAAAATAACCTCTTAATTTAAATTTAAAATTATCCATTAGAATATTTGAATTTGTCCAATGAAAATTTAATTTCAAAATTGGGGCTTTGTTAAATAACCTCTTAATTTTAAAATTTAAATTTGAAATGTTGAAATATAAGAATTGAAAGAATTCATTTAATTTTAAAATTTAGGACTCTTTTAATTAACCTCTTAATTTTTTAAATTTGAAATTGTCCACAAGAGAATTAAATTTAAAATTAGGGTCTTGTAGAAAGAACCACTTAATTTAAAATAGATCTAAGATTCGAATTTGGAAATTGAAAAATTGGAAAATGCACAAGATTAATTTTAATTTAGAAATTACGGTTTGTTTAATTAACTACTTAATTTTAATATTTAAATTTGAAATTTGATCCAAGTTTGCAATTTTGAATTCAAATTTCAAGAGGGAAATTCAAAATTTAAACAACCCACAAGCTCAATTTTTAAAATAAAAAATTAGGGTTTTTGAAATTAAATGCTTAATTTTAAAAATTAATTGTCAAATTTGACTTGTAGATGAAAATTTGAATTTGAAAATTGAATGAATGCCTAGATTTGAAATAATTAATCCAAATTAAGCAATTCACAAGCTCAATTTTGAAAATAAAAATTAGGGTTTTAATGAAATTATCCTCTAAATTTTTAAAATTTGCAAGGAAATCAGACTTGTAAATGAAAATTTGAATTTTAAATTGCATACATTTAGATCTGAAAAAAAAAATCATAATTAATGGTCTAAGGAATTAGGTTCACCAAAATGTAAAGTGGAAATTTGGGATCTTAGCAAATTCTCCACTTGGAATGGGAGATTCACTAAGCTCAATTTTCACTTGGAGAACTTTACATTCAAAAGAGGTGATGAATCTACTAAAACCAATCCCAAAAGGATACAAGGACTGAATACTAAGTAGATTGGTTGAAATTGAAATGTGTTTGACTCTCTTTTGTAAGTCAAATAAGTAAAGTGCTGGAAATGAAGACAAGCTATGCAAAAACAACGAGCCACAGATTCGGCATTCAGTCGTGCACCTGGATCTAAGAAGCTTGAGATGATTTAGAGATTCTCTATGAAATTGAGCAAAATTTGCAAGGATCATGTGTCTGGACAAGGGCGCCCTCCACTTGGTCCTTTCAACTTTTTGTGCGTCAAAAAGGGTTTTTACGTGTCTGCAAATAAAGCTTACTTGCAAAAGTACAATTGCACACCTATTTCTTGTAAACAGAAAGAAGAAGAAAGGGGTTGGGAATAGGGTTTGCCTAAGTCAAACCTTGGTTTGGAATCAACCTTGTATGAAATACTACAAATACTTGAAATAAATGATGGAAAGGTATACCTTCAAATCTGCAATAGGTGATAATGATGCTTTGATTCTTGAATGTAATCACCAAGAATATGTAGCCTTTAAGAATGCTTGGTGATGAATTCTTGAATGCTTGAATGCTTGAGATCCAATTCCACCTTCATGAATGTATATTTGAATGAGAGAGAAATACCTCCTTATATACTTTCCTATTGTCAAATATTTAACTTTTTGACAATGGCCGACATACAGGTTTATTTCCCACTCACATTTGAGATAGGTCCAAGGGAGAAGGGCCAAGATAGGTCCCTTTTAGGGGATCCCAGGGCACCACGCCCTAGTCCTAGTGGGGACTAGGGTGCCATTCCTTGGTTCTACCATATTTTGGGGTAAGATCGAGGTGGCCATGCAAGGTGCAAGGTGAAAAATGAATTCTGATTGCATAGGGGAGACAAAAACATGTCCTGGTCAAGTGTGGGATGAGACCAATAAAGTGAGGGCCCAAAACATAGTCTAAATTTCAAAGGGTGGAATTTTAGGACACGGGAATAAAAACTTTCTTCTTCTCACACTTCTTCTCTGCCTCCAAAAGATGTATACATTCAGTGTACATACGTTCTGATTCTCATCCATACACACACTCAATTACAAAGATATTACATTTATTTATACATGACATCAACCTTGTGAAGATCATCAAGGTCGGCTCTCAACACTCACCACCTAATTACAAAAATATAACCACACACACTACAATATCACATGTGGATCAAGCAATGTCAGCTAAGACATATCACAGACCCAAATGACATGCCTTGAATACACTACACCTCCAAGAATTATGTGCATCAAACATCCACAACATGCTACAAGCATCTGGTCAGCCAAAAACATGAAGAGCACTAACGCACCAGAGAAAATCATCAATAACGAGCCCAATGATCAATGTGAACCATCAACACAAAAGGCACCTGATCTAGAAACATCCACATGCATCATTAATTATCGCCACAACATCTGCACCAACACAAATTACTAGAATCATCATCATCTTCATACCGAACCTTAAGAACATTAACTGCAATGACTGCCAACCTAGAAAAATCACTTGCAGATCTCCAAAATACAAACCAGTTAAACTGAGGACACAAATCAACATCCCAAGCATATCTCCAAATCCACAGATCAATATATTACAATGCAAATCAATATGGATCAAAATATTGACACTCTATCATCACTGAACAACTGAAAACTATCCACAACACAGATACCCATAACTCACTCAAATCTTCATGCAGACCTCTAAAACCTTAATTTAATCAACTATACACATCCCTCTAAAAACCCTTTAATCTGCAAACTCTGATCATCATCATGTTGAACAAACCAACTCACTAAACTTCACTACATCACTATCAGAGACAAAGAAATATGTTTACATCAATGACAACACATCTCTCAGATATCTCTCAAGCACATATTTGCATCATACTTCCCAAAAATCCAACAATTTGCCCCTTTGACATTGATGGTAACATATGATGTGAAAAATAGTCAATGTCAAAGGAATCAATCAACTCTCTCATATTACTCTCTCCCCCTTTCATGACTCTCTCCCAACATATTTTTTCACATGTATCTCTCCCCCTTTGACATCAATGGAGAACACACATATTTGCAATCAAATCACAATACTAACTCAAAAGACTTACTACTCCCCGTGAGTGGCAGCCGCCAATCATCAATCCGGATCAGAAGATATGACTATGAAATGCATCGGACTAATGCATACCAATGAATCTTAGTTTTGATCAGGAGGGGCAATCACCCCTAACTTCCCTCTTAGATACTCAAAATTATCCTTAGGCAAAGGCTTCATGAATATATCTATAATTTGTTCCTTTGTAGATACATACTCCAATCTGACTTCCTTTTAATTTACCTTGACTCTCAAAAACTGAAACTTGATAGATATATGCTTAGTCTTTGAATGCAATACCATATTTTTAGAAATGTTAATTGCACTTGAATTGTTAGAGTAGATAGCAATAGGCTCATCATACTCAACTCTAATATCTTTCAACATTTGCTTCATCCATACCACCTACATACAATTGTTTGTAGCAGCAATATATTCTACCTCAACAATAGATAGAGAAATAGAATTCCGCTTTTTGCTCAACCATGAAACCAGTCTCTTTCCCAATAAAAATGCAACACCACTAGAGCTCTTCTTGTCATCCACATCTCTTACTCAATCAACATCAGTAAAAGAAGTCAAAGTAAAATCATCATCTTTAGGATACCATAGACCAAAATCAACTGTCCCTTTCAAATATCTGAAAATTCTTTTAATAGGTGCAACATGAGATTCCTTAGGATCAACTTGAAATATAGCAACAATACAAACTACATTCATGATATCTGGTCTAGTTTGAGTCAAATAAAGTAATTCACCAATCATATATCTATATTTGGTCTGATTTTCTTTAAGGGAATCATCATCCTTAGTCAACTTACATCTGATCACCATAGGAGTTCCAATTGGCTTTGTATCCTCCAAACCAAACTTCTTCAACAATTATTTAACATATTTGGATTGAGATATAAAGATCCCTTTTTCTAACTGAGTGATTTGCAATCCCAAAAAAGAATTTCATTTCTCTAATCATAGACATCTCAAATTCATTTTGTATCCCATTAGCTAATTCGTTGCTATCATTACCTCCAAATATAATGTCATCAACAAAAACTTCAACAATCATAATGTTATCATTATCTATCTTAAAGTACAAATTACTATCAACAGTACCTTTGTTGAATCCTAGCTTCAACAAATACTTATCCAATCTAGCAAACCATGCTCTTCGTTCTTTCTTCAATCCATACAATGCTTTCTCCAACCAACAAATGATATCTCCTTGATCAATCAATTAAAATCCATCTGGCTTCTCTATGTATACCTCTTCTTCCAATTCTCCATTGAGGAATGTTGACTTGACATCCATATGATAGACTTTGAAATTCTTGTAAGAAGCACAAGCAAGAAATAATCTAACAGCTTCAATCCTTGCCACCAAAGCAAAATTCTCTTCAAAATCAATTCCTTCCAATTGTGAATATCCTTTACAAACAAGTCTAGCTTTCTTCCTAATAGCTTCACCTTGCTCATTCAATTTGTTGTGAAAGCCCCATTTGGTTCCAATTACATTTTTGTCCTTAAGTCTAGGAACACGAATCCATGTATTATTTTTTTTCAATTTGATTTAATTCTTCTTGCATTGCTTTTACCCAATGTTCATCTTTACATGCTTCATTCACATCTTTAGGTTCAATCTTTGAAATCAAACAATACTCAACTTGATATTCTGAAATTCTTCTTCTTGTCTGAACACCTTTATTTCTGTCTCCTATAATCTGATTTTTAGAATGATTCAATCTTAGATACATGGAATTTTTAGGATTTTCTTGAATTTCAAACTCTTGAGGTCTTTTTTCTGCACTTGCACTTGTTCCTACTTTCAGAATGGTCTACACAAGTGGTTCTGAGTTTGAGGTTGCTCCCCTTTATCTGAGGAGTCATTTTGATGATCTGAATCATATCTAGATGATCTGGGTTGTCTCTCATTTCTTTCATCAACCTTGACATTTACACTCTCAACTATCTTTCCCAATCTCTTTTTATAGAATCGATAGGCCTTGCTTTTAGTACAATAACCAAGAAATATTCCTTCATCTTGTCTAGCATCAAACTTCTAGATCTTCATCTTTTTTAATATAACATTTACTTCCAAAAATTCTGAAATATTTAACAGTAGGAGCATGACCAAACCATAATTCATAAGGAGTCTTACCCATATCACCTTTGATATGCACCCATTTAAGAGTGTCAACAAGAACACTCATAGCTTCTCTCCAGTAAACATGTGGAACATTTTCCTCCAACATCATGGTTCTTGAAGCTTCTTGAATGGTTGTATTCTTTCTCTCCACAACTCCATTTTGCTGAGGAGTTCTAGGAGCAGACAATTGTCTTCTTATCCCATATTCTTCACAAAATGCATTGAACTCATAGGAAGTGAATTCACCACCTCTATGAGATCTCAGACACTTCAGCTTCAAATCTATCTTAGTCTCAACCATAGCCTTGAAAATTTTGAATTTCTCTAAAGCTTCAAACTTCTCCCTCAAAAAGGTAACCCACATCATCCTAGAGTAGTCATCAATCAACAACATGAAATGTTTGTCTCCTTGGAAGCTCATAACTCTAGAAGGGCCACATAAATCAATATGCACAAGATCTAACAATCCATTTAAACAATTCTTTTTACTCTTGAAATAAATTTTTGTTTATTTCCATAATTGACATTCCTTGCATATAGGGTTAGTAGGTTTCATCAATTTAGGAAGATCTCTCACATCATGAATAGAACTTATCTAGATAATATTATCAAAATTCACATGACACATCCTTCTATGCCATAACCAACTTTCATCAACCTGAGAAATCAAACAAATTTTATGAGCACAATTTAAGTGAGAGATATTACCTTTTATCTTTGTACCTGATGCAATCTCAATTCCGGAGCTACCCAAGATTCTACATTTTCCATTCTTGAATTGAAGATCATATCCCTTGTCAACCATTTGTCAAACACTCAAAAGATTATGTTGTAAACCTTATACATATAAGACATCATCAATATTGTGCTTACCATCAAGATAAATGGATCCTCTACCATCTATTATTCCAGCTTTATCATCACCAAATATTACAATGCCACCTTCATACTTTTCCAAAATCACAAACTTATTCTTATCACCTGTCATATCATGAAAGAATCTGATGTCAATTACCCATTCATCTTTATCTTCAAATTGTGTAGCCAAAGCTCTTTCCACATTTGTGCAGCTAGCAGAATCAATAGGCATTGAATCATCTTCCTTGATAGCAATAAACACCCATTCATTGTCACTTGAACCACCTTCATTAGCAGCATAATAATATCTCTTCTGAAGTCTAGGTTTGTTAGGTCTTGGCTTAGGAACTCTTTTCGGATACTTTGAGGCAAAATGACCTATCTTATTGAAAGAAAAATATATTTAAGACAATTTTCCTTCATACTTACCAGCTCCTTTGGGTAATCTCTTGGCAATAAGGGCTTCAAGCTCCTCAAGCTCTCGCTCTTCTTCTTCAATTTCCTTCATTTCTTTCTCATATCTGGATATCCTCCTTAAATAAATTTCACTTGGATCATATCTTTGCTTACCCTTTTCAAAAATACTAGCCTTCAATGTAGATTTTGTCTTAGGAAGGGAGTCACCAAACTCGCTCAATTCAAAGGTTGAAAGCTTACCAATCAACATGTCCCTAGTTACATTAGTCATAGTCTGAATCTCCTAAATAGCAACAACTTTGTGTTTGTATGATGCACATAAGGATCTAAGAACTTTAGCAACAATTTTTTATTCTTCCAATATTCCACTGACATATTTGATATTACACACAAGTTCATTTACTTTCTGCATGAAAGAAGTGATCTTCACTCATCTTCAACATCTCATATTTACCCTTAAGACTATGCAAATTGGAAATCTTCACAAAACTATCACCTTCATAAAAAGTTTCCAAATTTTTCCAAATCTCATGAGCAATCTTTATTTCCATAACATTTGTCATCTTAGAATCAATTTGAGCACTCAATAATGCTTCCTTAACCCTAATATTGTATTTAGCTTCCTCTATCTCATCTAGGGTTGAAGGACCATTTGGAGGAATGGTATACTTGTCTTTGATAATTGTCCAATAAGATTCACTAATGCATCTCCAATGACACTATTGGAATTATGAAGGTATTGATTATGTGTTGTCATTGATGTCAATACTATTCTCTGGTTGGACATGGTTCTGTCTCGATTTGACTTGTTCCGGTTTGACTTGGTTTTGGCTGAGGTTTTTCAGAGATTCTGATCTGGTATGATTAGATTGTTGGATTTAGTTTTGGATGGTTATTCAGGATGTTTATATGCTTGTCATATTTAGTTGGTTCATGATTTCATTATCTAGAAGCTATTGTTTATGTTCTAGTTTGTTGGTTGATATTCTTGGTACCAGTTGGTGATATTCGATGAAATAGTTAAGTGGTTTTGATCCAGCTTCTAGAGATGGTTCCTAACATGCTGAAGGTGTTCTTGATCATGTCCTAATGTTTTTATGACTTGATCATGTTCTTGATCTAGTTGTTTATTTTGTGATATTAACACTGAGGGTTCCTATCAGTTGGTGAAACGTGTTGCATTTGGTCTTCATGGAATTTCTAGTGGATATAATTATTTGGGAATTTGAATTAGGTCCATTCTATGTAATGTAAATCATAATATTGGTCTGGTGGTATCTTGTGATGTAATTTATGTAATTATGAATTATGGGTTTCGGGTTTAGCTAACCTTGCTTATCAAGGTTGATGATCTGTATATTTGGGTGATATATTCATGTAATTTGTATGGTATGGTTTTGTCTACATTATCAGATAGAGGTTTATGTGTGGACAAGATTATATCATTCAGTGAAGGTTTGAGGAGAGCTTGGTATTGCAGGGCAAACATCTGTGCTTAACTTGAACTGTATCAAGCATTAGGAGATGCTACCTTCACAATTTATTTCCTCTATATTGTAGTTCGATGTTTATGTAAGTCAGTGAGACTTCGCTTTTGTAATAAGCAGTGCACTCTAGGTAGTTGGCCTGATTGCAAGTGCAATCCTCATTGTAATATTTCACACACTGCTGCAAAAGTATTATCTGAGTGTGGGTAGGGTTTCCCACCATGGTTTTTCCCTTAACCAGGTTTTCCATGTTAAAAATAATGGTGTTATGTGTTGTGTTCTTATAGATTTATATTTCACTATGTTGTTTTCATTGTGCTCTAGTACAAAGTTTATAATCTGCACTAATTGTTTAACTTGTGGAAAACTAATTCACACCCCCCCCCCTCTCCATTTTCCTCCAGTTCATTCTAACTATTGGAATCAGAACTTGTTAACAATTTGTATTAGAGAAAGGTCCTCTCTGTATAAGATTAACCTCTTGAGGAGATCCGATGGCATCAAGTTCTACATTTAATCCCTACTGGAAGGAGAGTCCTAGATTTGATGGTACAAATTACAAATTATGGAAGGAGCGAATAAAGATTCATCTGAGATGTCTTGGAGCTGAAGTTTGGGAGATGTTAGAGAAAGGGTATACACCTCATGATCCTAATTCTGGAATTTCAACACCTCTCGATGAATAGAAGAGAGCTAATAATGATGTCAGAGAAAAAGAAGCATTTTTAAGTGCCCTATCTGATGAGAAATTGTTGAGGGTCATAGAGATGGAAAATTCAAAGCAGATCTAATTGAAGCTTGAAACACTATATGAAGGTGACCAAGTAGTAAAGATTGCAAAAATTGAAGGTTTTCGGGTGAGATATGAAAACTTGAAGATGGAAGAAGATGAGAAGATAAGCTCTTTCATGGATAGAGTGAAAGAGATTGTCATGGGAATCAAATGTTGTGGTGGAACAGTTAATGAGGATTAGATTGTTTCAAAAATTCTGAGAGTTCTACTTTTGTCTTACAAGATTTAGGATACTGCAATAAATGAACTCCAGACAATGTCAAATACCCTTGTTACCAAAGATACATTACTTGGGAAGTTGACTGCTTTTGAACTTGAGGAGCTTGGAGATCAGAATGGTACTAAAATAGAGACTACATTTAAAGCATCTGCCTCCAGTAAGAAGAAGATAGATTGGAAAGAGTTGGAAGACATTAAAAGAGAAGACAAAGAACTTGAATAATTGGAAGCCTTAATTGCCAAAAGAATCCCTAAAGGACCGGTTGTAAGTATGTATGAAGGAAAAGTTCTCTTTAAATGTTTTTCATGCAATAAGATTGGTCATTTTTCTTCTAGATGTTCTAAAAGAGCTACTAGGAATCATGAAATATTTATGAGGAATTATAAGCCTAATCTAGAATATCAGATCAAACCTACATATAGAAGGAATAAGGACAAATCATGTTACTATGCTGGTGATGATGATTTTTGTATTACTGATGATTCTAATGATGATAAACCTATAAGTGGATCCGATAATGGAAGCTCGGGAAAAGATTGGGTCTTTATTACTATCAAGGATGAATCTACGAAACATGTCATTGATACAACTCATACTGAGGAGAAGGCTCTAGCTGCTAAAATTGAAGAGAAAGATGAATAGGTTATAGACAGTGGTTGCTCACATCACATGATCAGTGATAAGAGAAAATTCCTAACTCTACAAGAATTTGATGGTGGACTAGTTATATTTGGAGATAACAAGGCATGCAAAATCAAAGGCAAAGGAACAATATCCTTGGATGGTAAGACTAATACTGAAAATGTTTATTATGTTGAAGGTTTGAAGCATAATATTTTGAGTGTAGGTCAGATGGTGGATATAGGATTTCATTTGCAATTCAAGGATGGAAAATGCAAGATTATCAATAGATATGGATTGGAAATTACATCTGAAGCTCAGACCAAAGGAAACATTTTTCATTTGAACTCTGGTGAGAAGGTTTGTCTGATTGTTCAGATTGATGAAAGTTTTCTTTGGCATAAAAGGACATGTCATGTGAATTTTAATTTCATAGTGAAGATCAGTCCAACCTAGGCTGTCAGAGATTTGCCCAAGATTATCAAGCCTCATAATCCGGTATGTAGAGAATGTCAAATGGTTAAGCAAGTTATAACTTCTCTCAAAAGAATACATGATAGATCTAATAAAATTCTTGATCTTAATCATACTAATCTGTGTGGACTAGCAAGGACTAAATTTTTTCAAGGTGATAGATACTTTATGTTTCTTATTGATGATTACTCTAGAATGATGTGGGTTGCATTTTTTAAAGAAAAATCAGAAGCTCTTGAAAAATTAAAAATTTTCAAAGCTATGATTGAGATAGAAATAGGATTGAAGATAAAATTCTTAAGATCAGATCAAGGTGGTGAGTTTACATTTGATGAGTTTAACAATTTTTTTGAGAAGCATGGAATCAAAAGGAATTATCTACACCTAGAACTCCACAATAGAATGGAATAGTGGAAAGGAAGAACAAAACTATCTTAGATGTTGCAAGGACAATGATGATGGAAGCCAAATATCTTGATATTTATTGGAGAGAAGCTGTCAATATTGTAGTATACACTTTTAACAAAGTACACATAAAAGATGATACTGGTAAGACTCCTTATGAATTATGCTTCGGTCATACTCCTATTGTTAGGTATTTCTAAATTTTTGGAAGTAAATGTTATATCAAACGAGATGATGCATTAGGGAGATTTGATCCTAGATGTGATAAAGGAATATTTTTTGGTTTTCTTCTAAGAGTAAGGCATATAGATGTTATAACAAAAGATTGCAAAGGATAATGGAAAACATAAAGGTCAAAGTGGATGAGCAAAGCAATAATCAGATTTGATCATATGACTATGGACCGGAAGATGAAATTGTCAAATCAAAACTGGTTGTGCAAGAATCAGTTTAGAGCATTGATACAGTTGCTCTGGTAACAACATAAAATTTTACAATAATTGCTGAAGAGCATAAAGAGTCAAAAATTCAAGATAATCCAAAGACTCCTAGGTATGTTAAGCTGAATCATTCTGAAGATCAAATCATTGGATCTAAGAGAAAAGGTGTGATGAAAAGAAGAAGGTTAGATGTTGAAGAGGTATGTTTAATTTCTCAAATAAAATTGGAATTAGTTATTGAAGCATGTAAAGATGAGAATTGGATGAAAGAATTGGAAGAGGAACTAGATTAGATAGAAAAGAATAACACATGGGAAATGGTTCATAGACCTAAAGATAAAAATGTCATTGGAACTAAATGGGTTTTCAAAAATAAATTAAATGAAGAAGGTCAGGTTGTAAGAAACAATGCTAGATTGGTTTGCCAAGGTTACTCACAACATGAAGGAATTGATTATGATGAAAAATATTCTCTGGTCGCAAGGATTGAAGCGATAAGACTATTTCTTGCTTATGTTGCACACAAGAACTACAAGATATATCAAATCGATGTCAAATATGTCTTTCTGAATGGAAATCTTGAAGAAGTCTACATTGAGCAGCCTGATGGATTTTCATTATCAGAGGAGAAGGACATGGTTTGAAGATTGAAGAAAGCTTTATATGGATTGAAATAAACCCCTAGAGCCTGGTATGCTAGATTGGATAAATATCTTTCAAATCTTTGATTTAGCAAAGTTAATGTTGGTAGCAACTTATATTATAAGATTGATCATGATGACATACTAATCATTGAAGTCTTTGTTGATGATATCATTTTTGGAGGAGAAGAAAGTCTATGCATGAGATTTGTTGATGATATAAAGAATGAATTTGAAATGTCTATGATTCGTGAGCTGAAATTTTTCTTAGGTTTGCAGATTACTTAGACTAATAAAGGCATTTTCATTTGTCAAACTAAATATGTGAAAGAATTGCTTAAAAATTTTGGACTTGAAAACTCAAAACCAGTCGGAAGCCCTATGATAACTAGTTGCAAATTGTCAAAGGAAGATGAATCTCCTAGAGTGAACTCATCTAGATACAAATCAGTGATTAGTGGATTATTGTACTTAACTCAGACCAGACTAGATATAATGAATGTTGTCTGCATTGCTTCTAGATTCTAGTCTATTCCAAGAGAAAGTCTTGATATTGTTGTTAAAAGGATATTCAGATATTAGGCAGGAACAATAGATTATGGGTTATGGTATCCAAAGGATGATGATTTTAGATTATGTTCTTATAGAGACTCAGATTGGGAAAGAGATGTTGATGATCGAAAGAGCACTATAGGTGGTGCATTCTTTCTTGGAAAGAAATTGGTCTCATGGCTTAGCAAGAAATAATCATGCACTTCATTATCTAGTACTAAAGATGAATATGTAGCTGTTACAACTAATTGCACTCAGATCCTATAGACAAAGCAAATGTTGAAGGATATAACGGTAATTATGATGAGCCTGTTGTTATTCACCATGATAATACTATTGCTATTGATATGCCAAAGAATCTGGTATTTCATTCCAAATCAAAACATAGTTTTATAAGGTATAACTTCTTGAAGGAAAAGGTTGAAGCAAAGGAAGTTAGATTGGTTGATGTACTAACTAAGGAACATATTGCAAATATTATGCCTGGGTTTTAGGGACCCATCAAAACCTGTTTTTCCTTAATCAAAAATAGATTACAGATATTATAACTAAACCATTGCCTAAAGATACATTTGAATATCTCAGAGATCAGTTGGGGGTCACCACCTCTCTGGAAGAGACTTAGTGATGTAGGGATGCATCAATCTGGTGAGTTTATCAGAAATATCTTCTGATCTAGGTTGATGGGATGATGATGCTACTCAGGGGGAGTAGTCAATTGTTTGGTTTGGTGGTATTAGCCCTTTGTCATTGATGTTAAAGGGGGAGAGTTGTTCATGTGAAAGAAAAAAAATCTTAGGGGGAGAGATATTTTAGATCAGTTTTTGGAGATTGTTGGCATTCCTTGGAACTTGGATGTTTTTGACATTCAATGTTGCCATCAATTCCAAAGAGGGATATTGTTGGCATTATGCAGGTATTGATTATGTGTTGTCATTGTTGTCAACACTGTGCTCCAGTTGGACATGTTTCTGTCCTGGTTGGACCTGCTCCGGTTTGACTTGGTTTTGGCTGAGGTTTCCGGAGATTTTGATCTAGTATGATCAGATTGTTGGATTCAGTTTTGGATGGTTATTCAAGATGTTTATATGCTTCTCATATTCAATTGGTTCATTATTTGGTGCTTTGGAAGCTATCGTTTATGTTCTGGTTTGTCGGTTGATATTCTTGGTACTGGTTGACAGTACCAGTTGGTTTTATTTGATGAAATGGTTAAGTGATCTTGATCCAGCTTCTAGAAATGGATCCTAATGTGTTGAAGGTGTTCTTGATCATGTCCTAATTTTTTGGTGACTTTGCATTGGCTGGCGTGATGTTTTGGTAATCCTATTTGGGTCTGGTTAGCTATTCTGTGTTGTTGACACTGGGGGTTTCTACCAGTTGGTGAAACATGTTGCATTTGGTCTTGGTGGAATTTTTGATGGATATAATTATTTGGGAATTTGAATTAGGTCCATTCTATGTAATGTAAATCATAATATTGGTTCGGTGGTATTGTGTGATGTAATTTATGTAATTATGAGTTATGGGTTTAGGGTTTAGCCGACCTTGCTTATCAAGGTTGATGTTCTGTATATATAGGTGATATATTCATGTAATTTGTATGGTATGGTATGGTGTTGTATGGTATCGTTATGTGCATTATCAGAGAGAGGTTTATGTGCAAACAAGGTTATATCATTCAACGAAGGTTTGAGGAGAGCTTAGTATTGTAGGGCAGACATCTGTTCTTAACTGGAACTTTATCAAGCATTAGGAGATGATATCTTCACAGTTCATTTCCTCCAGATTGTAGTCCAATGTTTATGTAAGTCAATGAGACTTCCCTTTTGTAATGAGTAGTGCGCTCTAGGCAGTTGGCTTGATTGCAAGTGCAACCCCCATTTTAATATTTCATATACTACTGCAGAAGTATTATCTGACTGTGGGTAGGGTTTCCCATGATGGTTTTTCCCTTAGCCGGGTTTTCCACGTCAAAAATATTGGTGTTATGTGTTATGTGCTTACATGCTTTATCTTTCACTATGTTGTTTTCATTATGCTCTGGTAGAAATTTTATAAGTTATCCATTAATTATTTAACTTGTGGAAAACTAATTCAACCCCCCCCCTCTCCATTTTCCTCTGGTTCATTCTAACTATTGGAATCAGAACTTGTCAACAAACACTCCATGTAATTTTTCTAAAGAGAGTAGTTACTGCCTTCAAATCTAAGACTATACTTCTTGTAGGTTGCCATCCCAGATCACCTCAAGTGGTCAATCTTCTTTAGAGGAACCTAATCTGATACCAATTAATGAAATATCTATGATTCTAGATAGACAATTCAGAGGGGGGGGTAAATCAGTTATCTCAAAAACTTACACAATTTAAACTTCTTCCTAGATCTGATAATTAAGAAAGAAAGCATAAATCAACAACGCATAAAGAACACACATAACACAAAGATTTTATTCATGGAAAACCCAGTCAAGGTAAAAACCCTCATGGGAACCTACCCACAATATGATGATACTCTGTTAGAAGTATTAGAAATATTACAAGGGGGAATGCACATGCATTCAGGCACACTACCTAAAGCTCACTACTCAAAAATAAGAAAGGGCTACAACCTAGGGAAGACTCACTGTGTTACAAATAGATTCAAAATACATCTGGGAGATTATGAACTAAAAAATAGCATCTCCTTAATTCCTAGTTGTAGTTCAAGTTAAGCACATAACAACTTTCTTCTTCTCATACTTCTTCTCTACCTCTAAAAGATGTATACATTCAACACACATACATTTTGATTCTCATCCATACACACAATGACAAAGATATTACATTTATTTATACATGACATCAACCTTGTGAGGATCATCAAGGTTGACTCAACACTCACCACCTAATTACAAAAATATAACCACACACACTACAATATCACATGTAGATCAAGCAATGTTAGCTATGACATAGCACATACCCAAATCACACACTTCAAATATGCTACACCTCCAAGAGTTATGCATTTAACATCTGCAACACACTACAAGCATCTATTTGGCCAAAAACATGAAGAACACTAACGCACCAAAGAAAATCATCAATAGCAAGCTCAACGATCAATGGGGACCATCAACACAAAAGGAACACAATCCAGAAACATCCACAAGAATCCTGAATTATCACCACAACATCTGTAACAACACAAATTACTAGAATCATCATCATCTTCATACTGAACATCAAGAATGTTAACTGCAATGACTGTCAACTTGGAAAAATCACTATCCAAACCACAAACCACTTGAATTGAGGACACAAATAGACTTCCCAAACATATCTACAAATCTACATATCAAGATATTATAATGCAGAGAAATACGAATCAAAATACTAACACTTTGTCACCACTAAACAACTGAAAAACTAGTCACAACACTGATACCCATACCCACTCAAATCTTCATGCAGACCTTTGAAACCTAAACTAATCAACTACAAACATCTCTCTAAAAACCCTTTAATCCCCAAACTATGATCATCATCATGCAAAACAAACCAGCTCATTGAACTTCACTACATCACTGTCACAGATGGAGAAATATGTTGACATCAATGACAACACATCTCTTAGATATCTCACAACAACATATTTGTAGCATACTTCCCAAACATCCCACAGGATTCTCCCTTTTTTTTTGCATTGAAGAGGTCCATCATGGTCACTTCATGTTCGTAGTTGTAAGCTAGTGTGAGACAAACTTATCAACCAATTATTGGAAAGATGTGATCTAGTCGAAGGTAACAGGGAGAACCATTCCATAGCACTTCCTCCAAGACTGCGAGAAAATAGTCTCATAAGGTATGTTTCATCCACTACAAATTCTAATGTGGTAGTGCAAAATTCTCTCAAGTGATCTTTACGGTCGCCTTTTCCTCTATACTTATCCAGTTTTGGTATCCCCCAATGTCTAGGAAATGGTGGCATTAGAATGCTCGGATCAAAAGGCTAGGGACATATGTCCTCAATGGAAAAATTGTGTGATGATGCCTTTTTATTCTTGAGATTGTCTAATTCTTGTCTCAATGCTCTTAATTCATTCAAAATGGGATCATTGGTAGATATAGGTTTCAATGTTTTCATATATCTCCTGTATCCTAGTTTCAAGTAGAAAGTCTATGATCTTTTATTCTCTCCTCATTGTTTGTCCTTCTAGGTTTAGATTCACTGTCTCTCGATTTGTCCTTAACTATGAGCAATGATATGTCAAAATCAGGTGGCAGTTTAATTCCCTCATCAACAAGGGCTTTGAAGTATGCTTGTGGGTCATGTTTAACCACCTCTTTAAGAATTTTAATAAATTTATGATTGTGAAATGCCTTGTCAATGGTAGATTGAGTTATTTCTTCATCTCTTGTTTCATTGGTTTCACTAGTCGCAACACTAATGTGTTCTTCTGAATCAAAACCAAAAAGTTTGTCTCCATCTTGAAATAGTCGATTTTGAAACATTTTGATTCTCGAGTTAGGAGACATAAGCGATTGTTCTATTACTTGACCTAGGACAATGTATGAGACAAGATGGAATGTAAACCCCAAAAATATAGACTTAACCATATGATAGGATACCTATGATATGAGATTCTAAATGAGGTATTGGCGACCAATTGTGAACCTAGTATGAGAAAATGCAAGGCTTCAAGGCAACTCTAGGTCTAAAGGAAATTCTAATGCAAGGTGATACTTGTGCTATGATGGATAGACACAAGGACAAGTGATCAAGAGAGGGTGTACTAAGTAGGAGATGATGAACTCCAAGTGGACTACCCAACTCAAAGAGGCTAAAATGTTCCCTAACTCAAGGATGATGTGCCTCAAGTGATATGAGAGGATTGATAACCAATTTCATTTCAAGACCTTTAAGAGTGACCTAAATGGAAGGTTGAGATTTGTTTGATCAACGAATGAGTGCAAGGACTGAATATGAAATCAGATGAAGTGATCTAAAGGATGGCAAGACCAAAGATGTGATGCAAGGGCTGAATGTATGATTGAATGGGATGATCTAAATATGCAAGGACTAGGTATGACTAAGTGAGATATGCAAGGACCTAAAAGGTGTGGCGAGCTAGAATGATGTGAGTATGCAAGGACCTAACAAGATTAGAACTATAAAATGATGTCTCTATAAGCTTACAGGTGTTCGAAGATACAGTGGTCAAATGTATTGTCCTTTGTTATGTGCTTGTGAAAAGGCTATTTAAAAAAAATAAATCTTGTGATCTCAAGGGTTCATGCTCAAATTCTGTTGCAAGACCATTTCGAAAATATCGATAACAATGTAGAAATGTGCGATGTTTCAATAAAAATTTATGGTTTTTGTATAAGAAGTGTCTCCTCTTCTGAATTACCTTTGAGTTGGACTACATTTTCCTAGAGTGACAATATATGGACTTCTTCACGAACTTGTGGGGCATAGGTATTTCTAGATAGACCAATGAAAGTGTAGGTTTAATGTTTCAGTTTCAAGTGTGGTGTTGATCATGAAATGTTCTTGTTTGTTTTGCACACACTCAAAAAACATGGCAGACAAAATGTTTGTTTGATTTTGAAATGAAATGAAAACACATTCAAGCACAATCCTTAGGCTGGCCAAGACAATAATTATTGAATCCCCTTTCCCAGAATACCAAATTCAGTTGGATAGATAGAAGCTTGGCACCACTAGATTCCCTCCATGACACTCACTTCTTAGGTATACCAAACTTTGAATTTCTAACCACTTGAAGATCTCAAAAAAATTTCTATCTCAAGTTGAAGGGTACATGAGGGTTATCTTT
This sequence comes from Cryptomeria japonica, assembly GCF_030272615.1. Lineage (NCBI taxonomy): Eukaryota > Viridiplantae > Streptophyta > Pinopsida > Cupressales > Cupressaceae > Cryptomeria > Cryptomeria japonica. The sequence continues at coordinate 649,483,221 of NC_081408.1, forward strand.
GGTATGTGCGTATCACAATGCCTGATTCAACAAATATAAATTTTTTTGGCTACTAAAACAATGAGTTTCTAGTAAGGGACTCTCTTTCAAGTGTCCATATAAGCTCTCTCCCTTGGGAGACTTCCTTCTTGTAGAACACAGGTACTGGGGAAGTCAGTGTAAGTAGGCAATTAGCACTCATTGTGAAGACTTTCATCCCACATATTTAATATAGCGGCTGAGAGGTGACTTGGCTTTAGCTCATTACTATTTGGGTTGTTCTCTCTCATCGAGCCTTAAGGGCTTGTCAAGAGGTAGGCCCTCTAAAAGGTAAAATGAAAAAGAGCCTATTTCTCAAGACACAAAAGACACTGGTTAATTTTAGAGCACCAATTGAAGTGTTTTCTATGCTAACAAACAATCAGTTTCAAAATCAAGTCTTCGTCAAATGTCCTACACCAAATGTCATTAGTAGTTTCAAGATATTGCCTTTGACATACAAGAATAGATGCCTTGCACAAGACAAATTTCAAAAGATTAGCCTCCAAGATTTGAAAGAAACTCAACAAGCCAAACAAACCCTATAGCTAACAAAAAAGAGTCTAAATTTATAATGGAAAGATTTAGGCTAAAACAAACTTGCTAAACTAAATAATAGAAAAATATACACAAAAACAAATCTATCTAAACCATTAGCTTTCTATTCTAAGCTAAATTAGTCCTATTCTAAGCTAATTAAAGAAAAATTTCAACTAAGATCTAATTAACAAAAATAATTAAAATTTAATCTACTTAACAGAAAATAAAAACTAATCTAATTAGTAAAAGTTAAAAATTAATTATAAGTCAAACCAATTAAAAACTAATCTCAATTAAATTAATTAAACTAATTCTACATTAAGTTTTTTCTTTTTTGTAATAGAAATCGAGAGACCGAAAATCAGAGAGTTTATACAAAAAGAGATAATGGGAGGTAGAGGCTCAACCACCAAACTGTGAAACCGGAGAGACTAAGCAAGAAGCATATACATTTATCACCTAATCACATCAAAAAAGGGGGATGTTGAAGAGTATATATATTATTAACAAAGGGCACTACTGCAGAACCTCATCCTGATCCTCCAGCCATGTGGTCCAGCCTTGTGCTCCTTCCATCCAGACCACCTTCTTCCTCTCCAGGATCTGGGAGCACATCTCTATCTTGTTGAAGGGAGGAGGCATGTTATCATGTAGTTCCTTTATCAGCTTCTTTACTGCATTATCAAAGGAGGTTTGGTTCTCTGCGAGCCTAGCCCATTCATAAATGTCTTGCATCTCATAGAAAAACATGGTTTCTCTGTCATCTTTGAGGAATCACAATAGTTTGTTCCTCTCAGTGTTCATCAGAAAGAAAACCTGTACATCAATTTTGTAATGTGTGAGTTTTTTTTAAAAACTAGTAAGTTCCCTTGCATTACCTTGAAACTTCTCCTCATTCCTAAGTTTCCAAATAAACCAAAGTATGAAGGAAGATAGAATTTTCTAGACTAGGTTAGCATCCTTCCTCAATCCATGAATAAAACCAGTAATTATATCAAGAGTGCATACATGTTCTGTGATAGAGATTCCAAACATTAACCAAATTTCTCTAGCAAAAGGGTAGTCAAAGAAAATGTGGCGTGTAGTCTCAGGGTTTCAGCAAACAGAGCATACATCATGTATAGTCGATTTGTTCCTAATAGGTATTCTGTCCAATATAAGTTGCCACCTGGAGCATTTGACCTTAGGGGGATGGGGGATTGCCATAACTTCTCAAAGGTTTTCTGCCATGCTTGGGGGTTATGGTCAACATACCACAGAGTATTAATATGATTGATCACCGAGGTATCATTATTGAGCAAGTTATAAATAGATTTGTCTTTGATCTTGGGGAGGGTGGAGCCATCCTTCCATAGGAATGTAAGGTATCTATGAGCATCTACATGTGTGCTCCTAGAGAGATTAAAGGGAGTGCATGCATTTTTAATCATGTTGTAGGTCCTCTTATGTGAAGTAGGGAGATCATACTTATTGCTAAGACTCTCCCAATTGATAAGATTATCCTATTCTAGGATATCCATAAGATACTCGATTCCTTTATTGTGCCAGTACTTAGCTGAGCATCCTTGGGTTAAGGCAAGGGGTTTAGAGTTATGATACAGGTTCCACCATATTGACCTTTCATCGTGGAGGGTACTATCACAATTAATGCTAGAGGTGTCAATAAATCTACGCACATGCTCCCAAGCTTTCCAAATGGATTTAAACACCCAGGTGCCTTGGACAGACACAGGGAAACCGCCTGCAATCAACTCACTGAGTGGGAGGGCTTTCTAAGATTTGATAGTCTTGAAAACACCATTTTGTTAGGTTAATTAAAAACTAATTCTAAGAAATAAAAAATATAAATTAACATTTAATTAAAACTAAATATAAAATCTAAAACTAATTTAAAATCTAAAATTACAAAAATTTAAAAATAAAGTAATTTAAAAAGCTAAATTAAAATCTAGTTTAAAAACCAAATTTATAACTAACTTAAGTAAAAACTAATTTAAGAAAAACTAACTTTGAACTAACTTTTAAAACAAAACTTAGGTAAAGCTTAAATTAAAACTGAATTAAAAAGTAAATATGAAAACTAACGTAAGAACTAAAAAAAAGACAAGAACCTAAGTTAAAGACCAAAAATCAATGTTTTGTCAAGGATGCAGGCAAAACGTGGGTGTACAGACATATTAATTGTTTGTAGATTTGAAAACATGGACAAGACGAACTGTTTCTTTCCAAATTTACAGACCGTTTCATGCACAAATGGGGTTATTACGTAGCCAATTATAGAATCAGTACCAAACAAGGCATGTTGACTGTTTTACAAGTAAACGCATGGACAAGGCATGTGAACTGTTTTTATTTTTATTTTTTAAGCTGGCTTGGGATTAGACACTATGCTTATATCAGCCAAAACCAAATTGTAGCGAACTGTTTATAACAAAACACCTCAAAGAGATGTAAACGTTAGAAATGCTATGGCAAATACACATGCAAATTTTGAAATGAAAGACAACACCCAAAAAAAACTCTCCACGTGATTGTTGGATATTCACAAAATGAACTTATTAAAACAGCCTTGAAAGATCACGGTAACATATGCAAAATGTGTGAGCGTAGATAAGGTGTGATGACTGTTCTGAGTGCAAGTCGTAGTATCCCTTTTTAAATCTGCAGAAGATATATTCAAAACAGCATGCATCGGTGCATAGCACAAAATATTGAAATAACTATGGTTTCAATCAATGCAATGAGAGCTTTTCTTGCTCTGAACTAAGACTTTAGAAATTTAAAAGCAAAATGCAATCTGTAAGTGTAAAGGCCAAGCAAACCGTTTTAAGGTGACATGGCCTCATGAAATATGTCGCAGGCATAGAGATCTGTTCAATGAAATGGTTTATGAAAAAAAAAATATCAGGAAATTTATCTAAACGACTTCAGAAGCCTTCAAGCAAGTGCATTGTGCATATGTAAAACCATTGATCAAGGCATGATAAGGAGATTCTTCTCAGATTTCGTGGTTGCCTGCAATGACCTCATGAATATGCATTCCGAATGTGGAATAATAAGCAACACTCTCGAAATTTGCTTGATAGATCGCCTCAAATAAATGTAGTTTCTGGAATGTAAGAAGCACAAGATATGCAGAAAATGGATTTGTTGAAAAGTTAAAGTTTAAAACTCATGAAAAATATTTTAGTAGATTGAAATATAAACACACAAATAAGGTATCTTAACAGTTTGATAAAATGCTTCAAGTTGCCATCTCATGTAATGTTGTAACTATATTGTGTCTTCTATGGTTATGAATGGCTTTTGTTTGACCTGCTTTTATGATTTCTCCATGCAGATTTGCATTTACTTCAGTTGAGTTGGGATCTTTGGTTTCTATATTGACGGTCTTTTTTATGTTTCTCCGTACTTGGCTATTTTGGGTTGTGCATTTGCAAGCGATTGTTTGCCATTATTAATAGGTTGTTGTTTCTCCAAGTTGTGTCTTTGCAATCATGTTGGAACATTGCTTGTTATCATGGTGTCTTGCTTTGGCTTCTTCTATGTTAGCCGTATCTTGTGAGTATTGTGTTTTAATTCTAAATTTTGTTGGATATTTCTCTCAGCTCGTGTGGGAGGTCAATCATCCTTTTCAAGCATTATTTGTTATGATGTTGCTAGATATGTGGTTCGACGTATTTATGTTTATGGATTATGAGCTCTGCGACATTACTATTCTCTATGTTTCTTTCTTTTGTTGCTTTTTTTCATTCTGAAGCTCGTGTTTTTCATGCATTTGATGATGAGAAACTTGGGTGGATTTTTTATCTGGTTCCTTCAGATGTTGGTTGTGCAGTTTGGTAGGTGGTGGGTAAATCTTGACTAGTGGAGATTGCAGGTTTTAATATATCTAAAGTGGTTTCTTGTTTTCTTATTGTTTGTATGGTTTCTTCTATGGTTACTCATATGGTTTGGGCTCTGGCTGATTACTTCTTGGTCTCAGCATCCTGCTCTTCTCTTGATTTGGGCTATGCTCTGTATCTTTACAATTTTGATTATGGTTTGCTCCCTCACAGTGGTTTCTTATCTTTTAATATGTCTCTTGCTAATAGATGGATTGGATAATTGGTTTCTGTAGCCAGGTGCGGACTATGTGCTGACTCTTTTGTTGATACAATTTTGTGACTTCAATGGTTTTGTGATCATGTTCCTCCTCCATGTTTTGCTACTAATCTCGATGTGTTCTATGGATTTTCTATAGCTTGGACAATTGGATGGATTGGTTATGCTTCTCCTCGTCTGATGATGTGATCCTTCTTCTGCACCTCAGGAGGAATGTCCATGTTCATGGTTTTTGAGGCATAATATTATGCTCTTATTTGTAATTTTGTGGGTTGGTCATTGTGGGGCTAAGTCTGTTATCGTGTATTTGGTTACTCAACTTGTTTCTTCATATAGTCTTTTGGTCAAGGTCTACAACTGAAGGTTTTCTTTGCCTGGTTCTTTCCTGCCGATATGCTCATCCGAAGTAGGCTTTTTGAATCTTTTACATATATATTAATATAATTATTTAGTGGCTTTGCCACTTTTATCAAAAAAAACAAATTGTTTTTCAATATCTAGATGTGTCTAAGACCTTTATATAATGAGGCAATTGTAATTCATTCTCCATCAATTATTTTGATCCTTGATCAGTTGATCAAGAAGCTCTTGTAATCTTTTGAATCAATAGAATATTTATTTGTGCTTGAATTTTATATTTCTTTCATTTGGTATCAGAGCCAAGTTTGATAAAGTTTTCTAGGTTCATGAATTTAAAGAAGCAAGAGAATGTGGGTTAAAGAACCATTCAGAGCACTAAATAAATTACTAAATCCAGTCATTGTTGCAGACAAACTAAGCAATCTGCAGGAAGCCACCAGAGGAGATTGGTAAAGATCACAAACTATTTTCATGATATTTTTCCATTAGAAAGCCACCTTTGTTCAAAGGGTGAATTATTTTTTAAGCCAACAATGTCAAACCTGCTTTCAATGCATCAACCACCTCCTCAATAAAGTGAAGTCAACCCTCGAAAGAGGAGATTGCAATTTGGCATAAGTTTAAAAGGTCACCTCCAAAAAGGTGAAGCCCTTCGTTTATAAGATTGTTGAAGGAGAAAAAGACAGCTATCACAAATCATTAAAAAATATTGATTTGTATGAAGGAGATCATGGATCTTGTAAATGTCGAAGAATTAGTCAAAGCCATCAACATGAAGTTGTGTGAGAATCCTAGTCATGGTCTTTGAAGACGCCATACTTTCTTTTGTTCAAAAAAGGAGAGAAGCCTTCTACAAGAGGAGAGAAGATCACAAGTTTTTTGAAAACTGGAGAAATTATTTTAAGCCACCGATATGAAATCGTGTAAGAAAGTCAAATCCAAGTCTTAGAAAAGGATTGAAGGAGTTGAAAGTCAAGAATTAGGAGTTGATCTCGTTGAAGCTAGAGGAAAATACAATTGTTCTTTGTGTTACATCAATTAGGGGTTGAAATTAAGGGGGAGATTGGTGGAAAATTGTTTAGTAATTCCTCCCACTTGCATAGCTTTATGTTTTTTAGTTTTTTAGCTTTATTTGGGATGACTAAAAACTAGTTTAGTTTTTTACTTTATTTCCAATAATACAAGTTTTTCAATATCTAGATGTATCTAAGACCTCTATATAATGAGGCAGTTGTAATTCATTCTCCATCAGTTAGTGTGATCCTTGATCAATTGATCAAGAAGCTCTTGTAATATTTTGAATCAATAGAATATTTTATTTGTGGTCAAATTTAATATTTATTTATGCATGTCAAAGTATCATAAAGTGTGTGATCTATCAACTTTTCTCCATAAATTAACAATATAAAAAATACTATTGCTTTGAATAATTCATAGAGCCTACAAGGGATTCAAGATGTTGAGGCGAGAATAATGCATATATGAGATTTGTACAGATTTATGTGTGCTAGTTTCCAGGAATCTATAGTTTTATATACTCAAGCGATAATATTAAGGTAAAGGTCTTATTTGTACAAAAGAAATTAAATAAATCATTGGGTATTGTATGGTTAAAGATGTTAAAAGGGTTTAAAATCATGAATCTAAAGAAAGTTAAGAATTTAGTGAATGTTGGAAAGGGTTGAAGAATTAAAATGGGTTCGTGATTCAAAGCAATAGAGAATATAATGAGCTCATTCTATTTATTTATTTGTGTGAGGTTTGCTATTTTGAAATTATTATTTTAAATATTATATTATTTAAAATATTATATGCATTGTGCTTTCAAGGCCATCATTGTTATACATGATGGGGTCTTTAAAGACTGATATGAGCAATCAAAACAATAGTGTAATAAAGTCAAATTAGAAGTTGGTGGCATCGGAGGATGGATAATTTCCATCATCTCAAGCTAACTTTTCTCTTTGAGATGGTACTTTGCATGAGAATCAATTTTTGTTTCTTCCTTTCATTTTTTATTAAGGAATAAATGAGTTTTAGAGGGACCCAAAACCACAAAGTTTACAAACAAGATAAAATATCAAATAAAATGCACTAAGAATGGAAAACTGCCAAAAAGGATAGCAGCAAAGAGACAAAATTCAGCAAAAGACTAGCAAAAGAAAAACCAAGCTAACCTAAGGACTTTAGTGTTTCGGCAATCTCTCCTTCTAGGTTATTCATTTCTTGAGCCACCTTCTTCAGCTCATGGATGTCTTGAGGTGCAAAATTCGCTTTTCTTTTCAGGTTGGCTCTAGTCCTCTTCGAAGACCCAGAATCCTCTTTCTGGATTTTGTCTTTATCAGCTTCCAAGTCCACAACCAAGGTCCAAATTTTTTATCTTTTTCTCATTATCCTTCTTCGTCTTATCAATAAGCTCGACAGTTTTTTGAAGGCATTTGGCCATCAACATCTTCTCTTCTTCGGTCTATGAAAGCCCAACACCTTCTGAGACAACCTTGTAGCATCCATTTCATCCAGCTTACTAGAAACAACCTTGTTCTTAATACCGAGGTCCTTAATTTCGTGAAAAAGTCACTTAACAATTCTGAAGTAGTCAACCTCCATGTTTCATAGCCAGTGCACACCATAGTCTCCTTCTTCTTCTCATTACATGGGATACAATTAATATTTTCCACAATAAGCCTATATATTCTCTCAAACACACTATTCTAGGGAGCCTCCTTGTCCCTGAAGATTCTATTGTTTCTTCCTTTCGTTTGTTGTTTATTGCTAATAGATTTGAAGGTTACATATATTGTGAAGTTTTTTTTTCAAGACAAGCAAGAGGCGCTAAGCTCAATATGGATTGTTACGTAAAGAGTTCATAAGACTATGGTCAAGAATTATACTCCTATGAGAATCAAGAGACAACTTGACGAAGCCTTATGTCCACATAGCTCATTATAAATTATTGTAGACTCAATCTCTCATTTCTCATTTTATCATGCCTTCATTGTCTCTCAGTTTTCACATGCACAATCAACTTCCCACAAGATACACGATGACTGGATTGGATTCAATGTTAAAACTCTTTGGTGTGAAGTGAATTTTCACCTCATACATTCATTAACTTTGTTGCCAAAACAGTTACAAACTTTTTAGCCAATCAGAAAAAGGTGGCTCTGATATCACTAAAAGGAATATAAAATAATAATGAAAAAGGTATATATAAATTAAAATTTTCTTATTACATTCATTTTCTTCATTACATTTTGAGAATGTATTGTTGCCTAAAGAGATTTAAGAATATAACTGAAATCTATCACTGCATATAACAAATAATTAACAACTTAAATCTATGATATTTCTACAATTCACAATAATGCTTAAAATGTTTGAAAGTTTTTAACAAATGCAAAAAAAACGGATGGTGTTATAATAAACTTAAAATGTTATCAAATTTTAGCTTCCATCAGACGAAGGGCTGAAGTAGAATGACGAAAAATAAAGCATAAATGACAGGCAATGTTACAACAGTGAATGTGCTTTTGTTTAACAGGTGTCGCTCTATACAAATTCGAGGCCTGCCCGGGTGAAACGATTTCATTTACAAAGTACTACGTTAATTAAATCGAGTTTTTCCGTTCCCGTTACATCTTTCACGTAGGTAAGACGACGGTAAATAAAAAATATGAAATTGAAGCATCCAATTAATTTGTTAACAAAGAAAGGCGTATAAAATAGTGTGAGAAATGCTAATAATATTGTAATATAGAACTAATTATAACATAACATTAAGGTAATAGATAGAGAAGCCGTGGCTTCTGCATTACACCGATAACAACATTCACGAGAAAATAATTCATGTTTCCCTTCATCAAAATGTAGTAATACTACTATTGTTCACTGCACTGTAAACCATGTCTCCTTTATTTATAGTCTATATATTATCCTCGGACTTGCTATCTGCAACAAGAGCAAAATGAAAACTTAGTTAATTACCCATTTAAGAGATGGAAATGTAAAATGAGTTGAAACGGAATTGTGAACTTATAACATGTCTAATAAATAGGATGAGGTGGAGGAGAGTTATGCATGGGAGAAGGATTATATTGTCCGTGCTTTGGTGGGGGTTTTATTACTGGCTTGGGAGGAGATTTCTTCATGGGAGGATGCACTTCAGCAGGACCATTGAATATGGGGGAGCCTAGCTTGTGATAAAGAGGAGCATTAGCAGGAGAGAAGTTTGGGATTTTCTGGAAAGGTGGCGTCTTTGGAATAAAGGGAGTAGGGTTGGGTGATTGTGGGTTTGGAAATGTAGGAGCGTGAGCGTCTTTCATAGGAGGCTTCTTCTCGAATGGGGGCTTGTGAATGAAGGGAGAAGGGTTGTGTGGTTGTGGGCTGTGGAGTGGCGGTGGAAGGGTAGGAGGGTGAGCTCCTGGTAAAGGCTTTCCATTGTGGTGGAAGGGAGGTAATGGCCTTTCCGATGAGCACACTGAGACAAATGCCAACAAGACGATAGGTAAAAGGGAATGATGAAGAGCCATCGCCATTATTGTTGGTGGTGAGATGAAATGGTGTGAGGGTTGAAGAGTATTTATGCATAACCAGGTGAAGGCGAGCGCAGTAGAAACTTCCAATTCACACTGCTCAACTAATATTTTACAACAAATAAATTAAAAAGAAGACTAACGGTTATACGTGGCGCGAATGACAGAAAAGTCGAGATTTGCGTGTTGGAGATTGTCCACAAACTCGACTTGTTTTCAGACGAGAGTACGACAAATCTAGTGCCTTAACTAGGCATCAATTCAGGAGCTGGAATAATATTTCGGCGATTAGCGTTTCCTTTGGAGAAAGGGAAGAACGTCTCACATGTGGGGGCGACACCGCAGAAAGTGAGGGAGATGGATATTCAACGTTTAGCCGTGTGAATGCAAATGGGCCGGATCTGCCTTGTATGCTAAGTTATTGAGTTCTATATACTTTAGTTCTTATTTTCACTTGATTGTCCTTAATTTCTTCATCTTTTGACATTTGATGAACCAGTGGTATTTTAAAAATATTCTTTTCTAACTTATCTCATAGTTGGACATGTTTTTCTAATACAATATAACAATCTTCCACCTTGGAAATGTTCATATAATAATTTCATATAACATATTTCTTTTAGTGTAGTTAGTGGGAGTGATGAATGAGGGAGTGAGTTGTGCTAGGGTTTTAGGGTGGGCAGGGAGGACGCCAAGGAGGGAGGCAAGGAAGATTAGGAAGATGGCTGAGGTCTTTGGGAGGCTAGGTTTGTGAGGTTACCTAGGGAGATATCTTTTCTTGTCTCTTGGCTCGCTCTTCGTGTTTCCCCTTCCAATTCACAAATTGCTTGGTCTAGGGTTCGAATTTTTGTTTACCTTACGTTTAGGGCTTCAAGGTTCGTTGCTTGGGCTTGGTCTGATGTTGGATTGATGGTTTATGTATCCTGCATTGATGGCGGTGGGTGGGCATGGAAGGTGCCTTTGTGCCATGTTATCATCGTCATGTGGAGTTCCTCTTGGATGTGGAGACCTCCCTTGGGTGAGTGTCGGTTTGGTTGTTGGGGGGGTTTGTTTCAAACCCTTGATGCTTTTGGCCGATGTCCATGTGTGTCGGGGTCTATACAACACTAGTGCTAGGGCTCCTTGCTAAGTTGTGGATGCTATGGAATCTGACGATGTTAGGGACTTTTTGCCTACTTGCACCTATTCTTCGCTCTCTATTGCACTCAGACAATGGTCGGGGGGTGGAGTTTTCTGTGTGACTTTCTGGGCTTTTTTGTAAGCATTGTTGCTTTCAAGAGGATCCTTGCTAGCAGTGTTTGTGTTGTGTATTACTTGTTCTGGCCTCTTTGTACCATGCCATTTCTAGGCCCCTTTGGTCTTGTTAGAGTGGATGACTTCTTTTTCTTTGTGTTGCTTCTGTTTTGGTGGAATGTTGTACCTTGCAGAGTGTGGTCTCAGAATGTAGTTTAGGGTGGCTCTCGCGTTGAAGTTGGTCTTAGTGGGGCAGTTATCTTTTTTTCAAAATGTGCCTTCCCTTGCTAGATTTTTTTTCGACAGTGCTTGTGTTGGGTGTTTTTTGACCTTTTGACACAACTCTCAACTATCCAAAGGCCTCTATGTCTTTGACAAAGTGTGTTTGTTGCAATTGGCTATAAAACAAGTGGCATTGTCTTGTTTCCCTATCGCAACTGCATGGTGGCCCCATTCTCATTATGGGTTTTTCTTTTGTGGTACTTCAGGAGGTCCCTTTGACTTTGGTTCCTAATGAAAGTGTTGGGTGGGTGGTTTTCATGGAGGCTTGTTTGTGGGGAGTTGCTTCTCTAGGGTGTTGTTGGGATGCCTCTTGTAGAGGCCTACCTTGGGATCTTTTTCTGCTCAAGAGTTTTCTTTGCTCCCTTATGTTTCATTTTTCTGTTGGTGGCTAGTTATTCTATTGGGTCTGCTTATGGTTAGAAGGTTCCTAGAAGTTTTAAAGGGCTCATTTTGGCCTTAATATGGTTTTGGTTAAAGAATGGTGATGTTGGGGACCTTTTTGGGCCTCTTTTTTCTATTTGGGCTGCTACTCTTGGCTAGGCTCCTCCCTCATTGGCTTCTATAGAGGTGAAGCCTGCTTCTATTGAGGTGGGGCCCCTGATAGTGACAATGTTGTGGGGATGGCATATTTGGCTCTTATTGTTCTCCTTCCCATTCCTTATCAAGGTGGGGAAATCTCCTAGTGAGGTAGGGATCTACTTGTGGAGGTAGGATGGACGCTGCTCTGTGTGGTATTCTCTCAACGGTTGATGTTTAGGTGTTGGGATGAAGTCAATTTGGGTTTCCCATCATTCTATCTACTTCTCGACTGCTCCTATTGAGGTGAGATTCTCTTATTGAGGTGGAAAGGATTTTGGTAGTGGAGGAGTGGTTTTGGGCTCCTATTGTGTTAGATTCCTCTTCTATTGAAGCAAAGAGGGTTTCAGCTAGTGAGAAGGTCTTTCATTGGTGATGGTTCGAGGTTCAAAAGTCCTAGATGAATTATGGTTTAAAGGTTAGGGGAACCTTGGAGAAATCTCCCCTCCTCTTACACCTAGTTGTTCAAGAGGTTCTATAGCTAGATGGTTGTCTGTCACCCCTCTTCTATCTTCCCAAATTTCTATTTCTAGACTGAAGGTTTAGTGTCCTTTTGAGAACCTTTGAAGGTTTTGGGTCCTTTGAAAAACCATGTCTTTTCAAATTCTTTGTATTTGGGTCAAGGCTCTTTCCTTGCTTTCCTTAATCAAAAACATATTTTTTATAATGAAATGTGTAATGCAAATATTATTTCAAGAGAATAGGTTTTCTTAATATATTAGAATAAATGAAATAAATATTTTTAAATACAATAATATATACGAAAATAGCAACACACTTGTGAACTTGTGTTTAGTCGCCTCTACGCAAGAAAGATAATATCACGAAAGAGATAAAATTTGAATCTAAAAGTTTGAATTAGGGAGGGAAGAGTTTTTCACCATGAACTCATCTTCATGTTCACAACTTTATCCCTCCCTAATTCAAATTTTTGGCATTTTTATACATATGTTGTTTCAATTATTTAGGTTCCTAAGCACATTTTTAGTCCTTTTTGAAGGCAATAGTTAGTGCTAGGTTTTAGACATTTCACATATTTTGTAATTATATTGCAAAGTTTTTCCTAAGAAGTAAAACTATATTCCTTTCATAGTTTCAAAATTTTGGGCTTCACTTAACTATTTGGAATAGCTACAATGTTACTCCTAGATTGCAAAAAGAACATACTTACCCAAATAATCACATTTTTTATTGACATGGATGAAAAAATCTATTAAATCAATGACATAATCCTCATTTTCATGACTTTTTTTTTAATTTTCTTTATAACTAAGCATTTATTTACATTACCAACTCCCAATATCACTAGCTACTTATGATGATTCATTTTCCAATAAATAGACAACACCCACGTGCATCTTCAACCTTGAACACTTCAAAGACCAAATTCAACCAAGTTGTAGTATAATTCTCATCCTAACCCAAACCATTTTCTAGAACATCTCCCTATTTCATGATACTTTACTTTTTACTTTTGATTTCATCTACTACATTTTATTTTTAAGATTTATTATTTGAATAAATGATTAATTAAACATGTACCAAATATAGTTATATATGAAAGATTGAAACAATACATTCATCATTGATTTATGAGTTTCACACTACCCTTGTAAGCTCTGCATGTTACTAATTTGTAATCATAATGTACTTCCTTTCTAACAACCTACTTTTCAGATTTAGGCTTTTACTTGTACTATTGCTAGTCCAATTCTACAACCAAACTCTAGAACCCTCTTCATTATGTGTGAATATTGAACCCCAATTACACCTTACAATTACATAATTTCTTATAAAATGATAAACATAAATAGTTATATGTGGACTACCAAACTCCACCTACACCTTTGTAATAACAAAACTATATTTAAGCATTAAAAGCTTTCGAGTTTTTTGAGTAGTTTCTTAAAGTTACTTTTTAACTCAAAAAACACATAATTTCAAGTTAGTTTGTGATTGATTTCACCATATTTAAAGAGTCTTTGGCATATGAAACCTTAACAAAGGATCATGTATACGATCAAAGAGGTTATCCACCTTCTCAAGTAATTTTAGAGACGAACTTTTTCATGGACATTGATCATGAAAACTTAATTTTTAAAGATATTCGCATATTCGTGAATGAGAAGAATGCCATTGATAGAATCAAAAATATCATTTGGAGTTGAATTATCCAAGACTTTTATTTCTCAATCTAACAAAAATCCTCATAACTTGTGATGACCTATTTTTAGTTTAATAATTGAGATACTAATGAAATAAAAATATATATATATAGGCCAAGATGTTTAATAGATTATGCTTGGAAAAATATAAATGATCTTTAAAATCTTAATCCATGAGAAATATATAGTGATATCAACTAGATTAGTCTTAAAAATTCCTCTTTGTAGCAATCATTCTAGTCATGAGATAATTATGTTGTATTTTTTAAATATTTGATTATTGTTTTAGGCCTATTTTATAGATTTATGGTGGAAGTGGTCCCTCTTGGCTATTATTCCACCTTACAAATTGCTAAAATTGTCCTAGTTTATTTGAGCATCTACTTTTGGAAGAAAAATTGTTTTTTCTATCTTGTCTATATTACTTGGAAACTATTTATCTTGGGACAAAAAGAATGGCTTTTCATGGTTTCAATTTTTATTTGGATATGTGAATAGTTCTAACACTAACCTTAAGCCTTTGTGGATTATTTTTACGAATGAAATTTTGTTGTTGATCTAGAAAAAGAGGAATGAATATTTTTTCCAAGGAAAAAGAGTGATCCTTATTAAGTTTCATTGTGAACGTGCCTTTTTATTTGTTATTTTTTAGATTTCTTGTATAATGGAGATCCTAACGGGTCATTTTATGATCTTTCTAAAAGAGGGCTTAGCAATCATCTATAAATCAGAAATAAAGAATGTTCACATCTTCCTCCGGGGAAGAAATAATCTAAACAAAGAATAGTTAGATATTTTGAAAGACTATATGGAAAAACATTTCCAAACCCATTGAAATTGAAATGGTGGAACTAGTTATCAAAAGAGTTAGGTACAAGCCTATTGTGAAATATATTGGTTTATAAGATTAAATATTCCAACCAATTACTTATGATTGTGATTGCTATGACAAGAAACACTATTAAGGGGTGCTAGGAATAGTTGATATGAGTGTTTTTCTTTATTAATAATTAATTTAATATGATTTGATAAATATTAAAAAATGTTATCTAGTAGTTGTTGATCTAATATTCATGGAGTTTTTTCTCCTTATATTGTTCATCTTAGATTTTGTAGATGATGTCTAATAGAAAAAAAAGAGAGTTATCCTAGTCTATTTTAATAAGGGTTTTTCTTCCTCCTGGAAGCATAATTCTTTTGTACAATAGTTTATGTTTACAATCATGATGTTATTAGAGACTACTGATTAAAATGGCTTTTGGTTTTTGTAGACCATGGTGTTAGCACAACCAATAACAAGATGTCTAAGGAGAGGTATCCTCTCTTAAATTTTTCAAAATTACTCCAATTCTTTTAGGCTAGGTCATAGTTTTTGCAAATTTAACTCAATTGGGCTATATGATTGTTGTAAAAAGGGAATTGGTTGGTTCTAAATTTGGTTTAGCTAGAGTAGGGTATCAATTTCAAAGATGATGAATTTTAAAATTATAATGATTATAATATGTGAACAACATCAAATTTGTAATATTGTCCCTAAAAGTGAAAACATTTTTAAATTAACATCATAATATAGCTTAGATTGAAAATAAAGATCAAAAGATATAAGGGTAACAATGGATGAGTTAAAATCTATTCTAATATAACAATTAAAAGAAAACAATCATGTTACTACACTAGAATGTTAGATCAAATCTCATAAAATCAATAAAGTATAAATCAAAATTCTCACAACTCATACATAGTCAATGTGATCATCAAAGGAATAACATGAAAAACCCAAAATGTTCATATTTCATCAAATCACAATGTCAATACCGATGCACTAAAGTGAGATGAAACCATGTGAAGCATTTGAAAATTTATATTCAATCAAGTTATTTAAACTATTAAAAGTAAACACATAGATATCACTACCGAATGATCAAAACAACTTGAATACTACAAAGAAAATACTTGATTTTGATTGAATTTTAAAAATCAACAAGTTTCAGTAGATAAAAAATTAAATTTAAATACATGTTTCTATAGTGTAATAAAAAAAAAATCAACCCTTAATTCTAAAAGAAAATCTACTTATATAGTTGTTACAATCAATCTTACAAATCTTGGGGCTAGGATTTTTGTGTAAATAACTAGGGGTTCAAATAATTCAAACTAAAATGAAAAGTTTAAATGGAAATTCTATTTATCTAATCCCTAACTAAGGCTAATATATTTCCAAGATTGTGTAAGAGGTGGGAATTTATTTTCTAAATTAGAAAAGGCACAAATGTGGTCATAAAATAATAGCCAAATTGTAGTTTGACTAGGTGAAAATTAGGCATGATTTCATATGTGTAAAACACTTCTCACATGGCACTTCCTACATGAAATAAGAATTTTGTTTGATGTGAAAGTGGAGATGTGAATCACAAGACATGAAAATTGATGGATCACATTGAAACTTACTATGAACTACAGTCTTCTTTTCAAAACACATGAGAAAAAAAAAATGTACAACAAGACACTTAGAAACTTTTGGAAACCCTTCTAAAATTTATGAAACATAATTATATTGTTTAAATTACATAAAAATATTAACATTAAATTCATAAATTTGCCACTATGTCTAGAAATACCTTATGAAATGTATTGGCAGCTACATTCAACTACTCCAAATGTAGAGCCTTAGTGTATTTGAACTTTGTGACCATCCAATTATTTCCAATTTCCTTTTCATTACTTTGAGCTAAGGGTTGTTTTTTCAATCTTCATTAACTCTTCCTTAGTTAACACCATCTGATCTATGCTTTCCTATTACATTGCTAATGCAAACTATCCTTGAGCTTTGTCACAATAGTCACAACTTCCCACACCTTGATCTATATTTTTTAAAACATACATGAAATTACCCCCACAAGCTCTTTTATCTTATATTAAACTATAATTTCAGCTTCATAATTTTATAAAATCTCATCCTTATACTTTTTGAAAGGAGCAACAATCATTTTGATGGCCTTTTACCATTCTCTTGGAATACCTTTATGTGTTTCATCTAACACAACAACTTTGAGAAATTGATCTTGATTAATGGCCTTTATTATGCCCAAAATAGGAATATAGTTTTCCCACATAAGGATACTTTCCTCTATACATATGTTGCCATCCCCTCCTGATAGGACGTGTCACAAAAGACTCAATTTATTCATGATTTAATGATAAATTTTAATGGCCTTGTTTTTTATTAAGTTAGTGGGATTTTGGAAGTTCCCTGAACCCATGTGTAGAAGGAAGGAAAACAACCAACCAAAGTAGAACACAGTAATATGACACAAGTGATTTAACAAGGCTCCCAATAACCTTCAAGGGTTTTAAAAATGACCGAAAACCAACTATTGGGAAAGACAAAGAAAGGATGGAAACCAAAGCATCCAACTACCAAATCTCCTAGACAACTTGGCACAAAAGAAGGAGAGATTTTTCCAAGGTTCCCCAAAGCTTCAATAAGGATTTTGAAATGGCACCCATAACCAACTAGTAACAACTATCTTAGAACACCCAATAGATAATCAACTCCTCACTAGTAGAACTCTTCTCCACCTCAATAGGAGATGAAATCACCTCACTGGGAGCTAAAGAGAAGAAAATTGACTGAGGGGTGAACCAAATAGGCCACCTTCCAGCATCTAAGTAGCACTATTTGACACAACACCATATAGTGCGACCACCAACCTCCCTCCAAATGTAGATCTTCTCCTCAATAGGAGAAGTCCCCACCTCAATAATGGCCTTGTTTACTATCTCTTCACCCTAAAATTTAATTCTTTGTCTCCATTGTAGGGGCATTGTCAGAAAAATATCTATATCTTG
Source organism: Cryptomeria japonica (assembly GCF_030272615.1). Lineage (NCBI taxonomy): Eukaryota > Viridiplantae > Streptophyta > Pinopsida > Cupressales > Cupressaceae > Cryptomeria > Cryptomeria japonica. Next base: position 649,500,880 of record NC_081408.1, read on the forward strand.
AAGTGTTTCTTCTATAGAAAAGGAAAGTTGAATAATTTTTCTAGGGGTAGTAGAATCCACTGGTCCAAGAGCATGATTGATGTAATTATTAATTCGTCAATATGGGCCTTTAATTCTTCTTTTATGTTCTCATCCTTTTGCATCCTTCAAAAGGTTGTGTCCATAGACTATTGCAATAATTGTTTCTCTCAAACCCTCACCTACAATCCATGATCTACATATTGTATTTGGTAGTCAAAGCGTTGCATGTCTTCTTCTAGCTTATCCATCAAGGAGACTTCCACTTGAGCTCTTTGGTGTCTCTACTCATATATTGTTATGGAATATATGTTACTCACTCTCTTTGTCTTACTCTGAGGTGTTTTGAAATTCTCCTTCAAGATGGCAAAATCTCTATCCTTCATCTATTTATGCCTCCTTTATCTTTTCTCATCAATATGAGTTAACTAGATATGGATTTGTCCATGTGAAATAATAGGTAAAGTTACCTATTATTTTGAAGCTTCTCTTTCTTGTTATTTAAAAACCTATTGCTAAAAAACCTGATATTCTTCAAATATTTCCTCTTCTTTTTATTGTTCTTTATTTCTTTAAGGCATTTCTTATTCTACTCTCTACTCTTCCTCCTAAAGTGCCTACTCTTCTTTATCTTATTTTATGTTTTTTATGAATTTTTCTTGCACTCATACTCTGTAGCTACTTACCTTGTGTGTTGGAATATCTCTGATCATGGACATTCACTCCTTTAAATTCTAGTTCATTTAATAGATTTTGTGCACTAGGAAAATCATGCTCTAAGTCTATTTTCCTCACATGTTACAAAAAGGTTTTGTAGTATCTAGTATGAACAAGATTAACTCTTGTTTGAGTGTCAAGTCTATGCAAAGGTTGGCTTGTCATCCTAGTTCCTCATACTTTAATGCTTGATTTTATTTTCTATATTGGATTTAGGATTTCTCTTCACATACCAACATAAGAAATCTATTATTTGATTTCATCACTTTTGAATTCTCTTCCTTCACATTCATCTTCTATTTGACCTACTTTTACCCTTATTCCCTTTCTTTACTTTTTTCTTTCAAGGGAACAATTATGTTCTCTTAACCCACCTATCCTCTCTAGGGGCCATCATCCTAGCAACATATCATTATTAATCTTCCTCCTTCCTGTGATTGGGGCATCATTCTACTAGTCATCAACAATTCCTACCTACTATATATTATTCTTCTTTGAAATGATTATACCTCTCCAACTTACGATATCATCTCAAAGAGGAGCAAAATATAGGCACTAAAATTTGTCCCTTCCTAGCCACACTTAATTTTATCCTATCCTTTAGTTAAAAAAGCTAGTTATTTAATTATTTTACCTCTTTCTATCCCCTTGATTACATAAATATTTCTTATTTATTTATTTAATTAGGAAATTAACCTTTATAACTTTATTCTTGTCCACTTCATCTCAGCCCTATAGCTTGTTCATGTGGATTATAATCTAAAATTTATGTCATGTGCAAATTTTCCCCTTCACATGTCTAACTAGGCCTTGTCCCATTCATTGAACCTAGACACCTTACCAAATGTCAAACTAACCTTATATCATATACATTGATTTCAAACTAATTCTATATATTCTATCCATTCCCATAAATATATTTCTCTCTACCTAATCTTAAATTTAGATTCTATCCATCATATGATGCTTTTCATAGACGATAACTTTGATCATAACCCTAATTCTCTTTTAATTTTATCCATCCATCATCAATCAACCATACTATTAATCTTTCCTCTTAAGAGTTGTATATCTAGAGGCCTCCCACCTAATCAATCTAACTAAAAGAATCTATCAAGCTCATACTATCATTTTCATCTCATTATCATAGCTATTCTGTATAATGAACATTGGGGAAAAAATGGTCATGGTTCCATTCTTTCTGCCCCATAATGAATATTTTGAGGAAAAAATTTAAATTATGAGATATAAAACTTTTTTTTGGCTCAATTCTTCTCCTTAGCCATCTCACAAGAATGTTGAATCTCCATTTTTCAATCATTGATATAACCACTTTGTAATCAAGGATAATCAAGCTTTAATTGATCATCTTGAGTTATTCTATTAGTGTGAACTCTAATCAAAGATGGTCAAAATAAAATTGACTAGCATTGAGTCACTCCCATTATTGATGCTCATTCTAAATCATGAGCATGCGATGTCATCACATCTCTATCTAAAATGTCCCAAAGTCTATAACCTATAATCTCAAAATAATAATTAACCTAGATATCTATAATATTGGGATTTGTCTTATGGTTCACACAATAAATTTATTATATCTAAGACCAAATGTCTACAACTATCCATAAAAACCTATACAAAATAAAAATTAAACTAACAATACCATAGAATGAATAATTTTATAAAATATTTGAAGCATACATCACTCATCTGTATAGAGTGTCCACTCAAATGTATCATACACATACCAACAAATAAATCATCAACATCATTATCATCACCAAAGAAAATGCACTAAATCAACATTATTAAAATAAATCATAAAAATTGAAATTCCATGCATCTCAGACATATAAGAAAACTTATAACACTCAATATGAAGAAAACAATCTTATGTTTGTGAATGATAGCATAGCATTTATTTACTACATTCTTTAAGAATATTAGTTCATATTTAACAATAGATTTTGATTAGGGTAAAATGGGTTTTGATGGGACCTTGAAACCCATACAACTAGAAAGCTACCAACAGCATCCAGAGTCTAAACCCAAAGACCGCACAAACCAAAAACAACAAATTAGGACATCCACATGCAGTCAAACACTAGCCAAACCTTACACATAAGACATTACAACACATGCTGGCACAAATATATGATCTAAATCAACAGACACTAGACCATAAAATGCAAGAAGAAAGGGTTTTAACATGAACTCTCAGCTAACAAAAAGGGTTTTCCTAGGATCCTATAACCTATAATAGAATCTCCTAGCCACAAAAGACCACACAGCCAAAACCTAACGACAAACAAACAATGGCCAAACTAGGCCCTCGAAAACTGCTAGCAACCAGCCAATCCCAGAAAGAAACTAAAAACATAGGATTTTTTGTAGGATCCCTCAAGCTTAAAAGTGGGTTTTACAAGGCTCCCATAACCTTTTAAGGCCTAAAAAAGGGCAACACTACCTATATGCACAATTTGGCCAAGAGGGTTTTTATAGGCTCCAACAACCAGCAAACCATTATGGGACACAATGATAAGACTATGAACCCAGAACTATCTGCGAAGAACACCAAGAGGGTTTAGACTGGCTCCCTCAACCCACAACACAAACTACAGTAGCCAACATGCTCCTCCACACCTACTCTCCACCTCAATAGGAGAAAGGGCCACTTCAGTAGGACAAGAAGGAAAACAGGTTGACATGAAAGTGGGTTTTACAAGGCTCCCACAACTTGTTGAGGCCCAGAAAATAACATCTAGTCCTAAAAGCACAATCTGGCCAAGAGGGTTTTTATAGGCTCTGACAACCAACAAACCATTCTAGCAAAAAAGGATAAAACTATAAACCCAAAACCGTCTGTAAAGAAAATCTTGAGGGTATTGATCGGCTTCCTCAACCAACAATGCAAACAACAGTAGTCGAGAAACTCCCCCACACCTACTCTCCACCTAATAAGAGAAAGGGCCACCTCAATAGGACAAGAAGGAGAGCAACCTGACTACCTCGACAACCTAAACTCGGCCCAGAACCCATGCCGCCACTCCACCTCCATAGGAGAGAAAAACACCTCATACAAAGATCCATGAGAATAGAGAGGAAGAGCATAAAAAACCCTCACCAAGGAATAAACCAATAGATAAAAAAGGGTCCACACAGACAAACCAAAGAACAAAAGTAGCAGGCCATCCAAAATAGCCAAACCACCCACAATAGTTGAACCCCCAAAAAATTTGAGCAGAGAAAGATCCATAGTAGGCCAACAATAGAAATAGAAAACCCCAACCCCAAAAAGACGGGGACTTCCATCTCCAAAGTTGTAAAGCATTTTGCTCACTCCTAGAGCAAAGAGAATCCACCAACATAGTCACACTTTCTTGTAACTAGACATAGCCCTACCTCCAGCACCCAAAAAAAGCTTGTAGTCCCAAACCTTTTCCAAGGAGATCAGGGGAAAATTGTAGGAAAAATATCACCTCTTTCTCCACCATACTCGGCCTAGATCTTCATAAAATTGCAACCAAGAGAAAAACTAACATGCAGACCTAAATAGCAAGCATGGGCTGAATGAAAAAGACCTTCTCTGAGCCCATTTGCATCATTGTCCTCATCCTCTTTACCTGAGTCTTCGCCCACATAAACCCTAGCTCATCCATTCCCAACAACTCACTCATTCCGACCCATCGTTATAGAAGATAATCATATAAACTGTAATTCACAATACTTATTCACAAGATACAATTATATTAACTATAATTTGATCCATGTAAAAGCTTATGCAATTCATTGAATTAATTAATTAAGCATTTACCATTGTCATTATGGTATCAGAGCGCCGATTCTTTACATTAATGTGTATTTCAACAACCTCTATGAGTTATAGTGAAGATGGTATAAAGCTGAATGTGAGAGGAGACTGACGGATGATATAAGAACTTACAAATTGAAGATGTTGATGGAGTTTGCTATCAGATAGGGGTTGAAAATTTCTTTGGTAATTTCTTATTCCAATGAATGATGAAAATTGATGCGATGGAGATCTGATACAATGATCGATATCTAATATTTTGGTCTATGGCGTGAGCTTAGAGAATGTGCCACTCTATTTTCTCTTTGGAATCAATATAAATTATTGATATTGGCATTACAATTTCCAGATTGAAAGTGTCTGCAAATACATGTGGAGGAAAGGAGGAAAAGATATAGAGGCATCCAAAAATAAGGAGTATCACGTATTTATTTGCTACATGGAAATGATTTTTTTAATGCTATGAATGACCTGTTCTTGTAAATTTTTTGGCCATTTGATAGTTCTGCCAGGTGATGAAAAGTATGTTTGTATGGCGTTTGAATAGAGAAAAGCATAGGTATGATGATACTCCAACAATTCCTGTAAGCGTGGTAGAGATAGAATCCATGCCATAGACTACCATCTGTGAAGGCATGTTGAGCATTAATGTAGTTTGTAGGATCTTCGCTGATAAGGGAAAATACAAAGCAATCCATGGTAGATACAAAGAAGATCTAGGACAGTGACCTTTAAGAGATATGCCCTAAGAAAAGTCTTCTTCAATCTATTTTATTCTCCATCTATCTACTTTCCCCTTCCATAGTGATAATTATATTTACTTGATGAAATTTTATGTGGTTATTAAATATTGTCATAGTAGTGTTATTAATGATTCTTTCTTACTATGGGCCTGGGCCTAGGTTTTAGATGAGTTACATTGAAGAATAGCTACCTTCCATTTAATGAATAAATCATATTTTATTTTTCTTAGTTTCTATTTGCTAAATAGATAAGTTTGAAAATGACGAGTGTGGAAATAAGGTAGTTAGGGTGGTTATAAGCATATCATATGTTACATTGTGCATGTCAAAGTATCATAAAGTGTGTAATCTATCAACTCTTCTCGCAATAATAGATTAGTACAATATTTACCATAAATTGAAATTATAAAGCATATTATTGCTTTGAATCATTTATAGAGCCTACAAGGGATTGAAGATGTTGAGGTAAGAATAATGCATATAATTTATCTATAAAGATTTATGATTGTTGTATGCGGGGATACTATAATTTTATCATTAGGGTAAAGGTCTTATTTGTATGAATGAAATTAAATAAATTATTTGATATTAATTCATTGGGGATTATATTGTTAATGATGCTAAGAGGGGTTGAAATGATGAATCAAACGAAAACATTGGAAATGATTGAATCATTAAAATGGGTTAGTGATTTGAAATAAGTGGAGAATATGAAAAAGGTCATTCTATTAATTTTTTTTGTGAGGTCAATTATTTTTGAATTATTATTTGAAATATTACATTCATTGTGCTTTCAAGGGCATCATTGTTATATATGATGAGGTCTTGAAGGACTCACATGAATCATCAAAACAATAGTGTAATATGGTCAAAATGGAGATTGGTGGCACTAGAGGACGAAGGATTTCCATCATCTCAAACTAGCTTCTCAGTTTGAGATGGTGCTTTGCATGAGAAGCATTTTTTAATTTTTTTCCTCCATTTCTCCTTTATTGCTAATAGATTTGAAAGTTACATATGTTTGTGAATTTTTCTTTTAAGACAAGCAAGGGGTTTGGTGTTAAACTCAACAAAGATTGTTGTTCAAAGAAATCATGAGATTATACTCAAGAATTATACTCTTATGAAGATGAAGAAACAACTTGATGGAACCCTATGTATACATATTTTAATGGGACAACTTGTTGTCAAATAATTTTCTTTAGACTCCATCTCTCATTTTATCATGCCTTCATTGTTTCTTGGTTTTCACACACACAATCAACTTCCCACAAGATAAACAATGAGTGGATAGACTTACTGTTAAAACTCTTTGTTGTGAAGTGATTTTTCACCTTTTATGTTGAGTGCCTATATTGAAATTTAATGCTTACACACTTTTTAGCCAAGCAAGAAAAAGTGGTTTTGATGTTTCTTAAAGGAATATTAAACAATAATGAATAAGATATATATATATATATATATATATATATATATATATATATATATACATATATATATATATATATATATATATATATATATATATATATATATATATATATTCTCTTATTACATTCATTTTCTTCATTGAAATTTTTTGTTGAATAGGTAGTTCGGATTCTATTAATTAAGAGAAAAGATACACTATTCACAAAAACAAGTAGGGGAATATAAGATCACCGCTTAGATTTTATATGGACAGAGGCCAAACAATCCATCAAACGCAGGTAGCACCCAGAAACATAACAAAAAATTACATAATAACGACTGCTAGTTAGCAAAAGAAATCACAGTGGGAGGTGGAGATGGATCCTTATCATCTTTAAGACCCCATACATTAGTGGGGTCTAGGATATTATCCAAGAGGGTCCAACCCTCATTAACAATAGTGGACTCCTCAATATTCTCTTCATAGTATGTAGGGGAAATGGCTAGAGATAAGCGAGGAAGGGCCTTAGACAAATTGGGCTAGGTACTATCATCTCCACTAGGCTACCCACTACCACCACCAATAGGAGGAGCAACGCCTCCAGAATCCCAGTCACTAGGAATAGGTGAAGAGGAACGCCAATGGTGTAAATCTCAGTCACTAGACCGGTAGTAGGCAATAGACTGCAAGAAGAAGAACTATGCCTATGGTGCTGCCCACAAGGTGACGATTGACCCCTTGATGGGGGATGATTAGGAGGCAATCTAACAATCATACAAGGGGCATTTCTCCAAATCTCTAGAAGCTCCTAAAGGTGGGCCATCTCAAAGGCGATCTTGTTGGCTTGCACTTGGATCTACAACATAACATTATTACATATAGAAGCTTTAACGTAAAGAAAAAATTTCATATCAATAAAGCTATGAGAAAATAAAACAATATTTTTTTCTTTTCATAAAGCAAAGAGAATTGCCATCATGAAGCATGTTGCATATGGGTGAAGGAATGAGTGAGGCTAGGAGTGTCCCGAGCAAGGCCATGTGCCAAGATAAAGGTTTAGGTTTAAAAGGTTTGAATAAATCATGAATACATTTCCAGAAATTTTGATTTTGACAACAATACCAAAAAAGATGCATAAAATACTTTGGTTGCCCAGAAAAAAAGGGCAGCAAGGATCCAAAACCCCCATGTGTCGTAGGCGAGAGCCAACATGGAAGCCTTAGAAAAGAATACACAAGCCAAAGTGGGTAATTTTTGGCTTCACAGTGGTAGACCAAATGCCAAGAAATTTGTGTCGCTAAGTGGTAGTAGTTCACTGCAAGTGTCATCGTATTTTCAAAGCTAGCACCATGGGAAGATGCAGAGAGAGCCATCTGTAACCCAAAGAGGGTTGGTATCAGGAAAATGAAGTTTGAGGGTACTACATCTAGTCTTTCCACCATGGCCTCACAGAGTGAAGACCCAACTTTTGAAGCATATTCACAAGTAGCGTTGATAAGGCAATGTCAAACATCTATCGATCTAGCCGAATGAGCTGATACTGCACCCACAAATCTTCCCAAGAGCGAATGCTCATGGAAGCTCTAGAAAAGAGATCTTTGGGAGTACAAATGCCACACGTGTGAAAGTGTAAAGCACGCACCCCAGGGACTTTAGCCATGGGAAGACCTTGAATCTGAATGAGGGGCGACCACCAAAAATTATCTTGATTAAATGAAAGGCCATCACGAAAAGCAATGCCATTCCATCTAAGCCACGACTTAATGCCTTCCGAGGAATGCCATATGCTCTTAGCAACAAAAGTGCCTTCGATTCAAACAACATATTTCATAACAAGAAGTGTTGGAAAACCAGTTCCCTTCCAAGCGGGCTGGTTGACTCGATGCCTGAAAAGAACTTTCTAGGCCATCGAGCCAGAGATGGATCATATGACCCATTTGGCACACAGAGCAAGCTCTTGCTTCTGGGTGGACAATAGACCAGGGCCACCAGAATTCCAAGAAAGACAGCAAAACTCCCATGCAACTCTGTGAAAGCCAGAATGCGCAAGAGAAGAAGCTAACAAAAATTCCCTCAAGAGCTTCTCAAGCTTCAAATACAAAGCTTTTGAAGGATCGTAGCAAGAGGAGTAATAAACATGGGTGGCTACATATAACAAATAATTAGCAACATAAATCTATGATATTTCTACAATTCACAATAATGCTTAAAATGTTTGAAACTTTTTAACATTCAGAAACATTTTAAGAATTTAGTTTCCATCAGACTTAGGGCTAAAGTAGAATGGTGGAAAAATAAAGCATAAACGACAGGCAATGTTACAACAGTGAATGGGCTTTTGTTTAACAGGCGTTTCATTTGCAAAGTACTACGTAATTAAATCGACTTTTTCCGTTCCCGTTACATCTTTCACGTACGTAAGACAACGGTAAATAAAAAAATATGAAATTGAAGCATCCAATTAATTTGTTAACAAAGAAAGGCCTATAAAATGGTGTGTGACATGCTAATTATTTTGTAATATAGAACTAATTATAATATAACATTACAATAATAGATAGAGAAGCCGCGGCTTCTGCATTACACCGATAACAACATTTACGAGTAAATAATTCATGTCTCCCCTCATCATTCTCATCGTCAAAATCAACATGTAGTAATACTGCTATTGTTCACTGCAATCTAAACCACGTCTCCTTTATTTTTAGTCTATATAATCTCCTAGGACTTGTTATCTGCAACAAGAACAAAAAGAAAGTTTAAATAATCGCTCAGACTAGCTCAGACCTTGAAGATTATAAGTATATGATAGAAATGAAAATGCAAAATTAGCAAAAACAGAATCGCTAACTTACAATATCTAATATTGAATAGGATGAGGTGGAGGAGTATTGTAGTGTCCATGCTTTGGTGGGGGATTTATTACTGGCTTGGGAGAAGATTTCTTTAAAGGAGGATGCACTTCACTAGGGCCATTGAATATAGGGGAGCCTGGCTTGTGATAGAGAGGAGCATTAGCAGGAGAGAAGTGTGGGAGTTTGTGGAAAGGTGGCGGGTTTGTAATAAGGGGAGAAAGATGGGGCGATTGTGGGTTTGGAAATGTAGGAGGGTGAGCGTCTTTCATAGGTGGCTTTTTCTCGAATGGAGGCTTGTGAATGAAGGGAGAAGGGAAGTGTGGTTGTGGGCTTTGTAGTGGCGGTGGAAGCGTGGGTGGGTGAGCTCCTGGTAAAGGCTTTCCACCAGGACTAGGCAATGGCCTCTCCGAAGAGCACACTGACACAAATGCCAACAAGACGATGAGTGCAAGGGAATGATGAAGACCCATCGCTAATATTGTTGATGGTGAGATACAATGGTGCAAGGATTGAAGAGTATTTATACACAAACAGGTGACGGCGAGCGCAGTAGAAACTTACAATTCACACTGCTCAGCTGCTCATTTTACAATAAATAAATCAAAAAGAAGAGTAAAGCTTATACGTGGCGTGAATGAAACAAAAGTCAAGATTTGCGTGTCGGAGATTGTCCACAAAATGGACTTGTTTCAACGTGTACGAAAAATTTAGTTCGTTAATCACGCATCGATTAAGGAGTTGTAATAATATTTCGGCGGTTCTCAAAGTCCAAATATTTGGCACTCTCCGATGTGGTGGAAAACCCCAGAAAAGAGAGGGAGAGGGATATTCAACGTTTAGCTGTGTGAATGCAAATCGGCCGGAACCGACTTGAACGCTAAGTTATTCTAAATTCACGCCATTACCTTGCAGGCTATTATTCAAAGATTTAAAATCTAGCAATTGCACTTTTGCTGTTACGCCAAATAGGTGTCAAAGGTTAATTAGAGAAAATTTTGGTCTATTTTATAATGTTGTTTGCATAATAAAAGTATCAATGAAGAAGTGATATATTCAAATCAACTATGCATCTATTTAGAGGGATCCAAACATGATTAAAAGTATAACTAGGCTTAATTACCAATAGGTCAATTATTAAGCCCTTTAGCAAAAAATGTTGTTTGTATAACAAAGGTATCGATGATGAAGTGATAGATTCAAATCAACTAGCATCCATTTATGGGGATATAAACATGTCTCAAAGGATAATTGGGCTCAATTACCAACAGGCTCATGCTATGTTTACTATATATATATATATATATAGAGAGAGAGAGAGAGAGAGAGAGAGAGAGAGAGAGAGAGAGAGAGAGAGAGAGAGAGAGAGAGAGAGAGAGAGAGAGAATAAAGACAAGGATGAGTGCAAGAGATATCTTAATATACAGAGGGGGGAGGAAGAGGAAGACAGCAGGGATAGGGATAGGGACAGGGACAGGGAGGGATATTGATAAAGGGTGATATAGAGAGATTGAGAGGGATGGGGAATGAGATAAAGACATAGGGAGAGATAGAGAGAAGTAAAGAGATATAGGTAGAGAGAAAGATATGGATAGAGATGGATGGAGGGAGAGATGGAGTGAATAAGAGAGATAGGGAGCTAAGAGGGGGAGAGGAAGTGATATAGATAGAGGAAGATATAGAGAGATAGAGTGGGACTGGGTAGAGATATAGAGAGATAGGGAGATAGAGGTAGAGAGGAACAGATAGAAAGAGATAAAGTGAGTAGCGAGATAGAGATAGAGATATAAGGGAGAAACATTGGGTGTCCTTCTATGAGCACAAGAAATTTATATGGATAGAGAGATAGACAAGGAGAAAGAAATGTCGAAATAGATAGAGAGATGGAAAGAGAAGTAGAGAGATATAGAAAGAGAGAGTGATAAGGAGAGGGGGAGAGAGATATTGATAAAAAGAGGGAGAAATATGAAAACAAAGGAGAGATAAAGAGAGATATAACTTGAGAAAGATAGAAGGTGGGGAAAGAGGATTTTAAAAGTTAAATAGTGATATTATTCAAATTTCCAAATAATATATATATAATAATTAGAATTAAAAATATATAAATAATTTTTTAAAAGTTAGATAAATATATAAAACTAATTATAAATTACATTTTCAATAATATAGGTAGACACCCCATTCCTTTAATTTTAGATTTTTAATTTAAATAAATTACTAAGATTTAGATTGGAGATAACATTAGTAATACATTTAAAGACATAATATTTATTAATAATGAAATGATATATATTAATAAAGAAATCTATTTTAATTAATTTGTATTATATTTATTATTAGAAAACAATTGATATGATAATCATTTTAATTTTAATTGATTGTAATCGTTTTTAATTATTATTTATAATTTCTAAAACACATAAATATTTTAAATAATTTTGAAAGATAAATCTAAAAAAATGAATTATAAGTATTAACGTATGTGCCTTGTGGACAAATGTTTCTGAAAATTAAAGGCCTTTGAATCTACTTCCATATATCAACCAATACATATAAAGAGACTCTAGATCATCTATAATATATACAATTTTAAACATATTTAATGTTATAATTGATACATATTTAAAGATTGATGTGAGTTCAATAAAATAAGTTTAAGACAAAAAACAAGTGTTTATTTTAGAATTAGAATATAATTTAGTTCTTTATTTCACATAAATGTTCTTAATTTCGTCACCTTTAGATATTTGATGAACTAGTGGTAGCTAAAAATGCTCTTGTGAGGTTGCTAGTATGTCATATATAGACATGTTTTTCTATGTCAACCCTCAAAATATATATCAATAATTAGACACATCAATCTTGTAGCTTGTAAATGCTCCTACATGAATGCTTCAACAAAACTTGATTCCTTTTAGTGCACAACTTGAAATGTGCAATGCAAATTTTATTTCAAGCAAAAGCGATTCTTCATTAGAATAAATGAATTACTTTAAATAGAAGGAAATAGCAACACAATGTATGAATTTTTATTTAGCTGGCCCTAAGAAAAAATGATAAAGCTAGGGAAGGGATCACATTTGAATATAAAAGTTTAAATTAGGGAGGATTAATTTGTTACCATGAATTCATCTTCATGTTTTTAGTACTATTTTTCATGAATTTATTACAAGGTTACTATGGGATCCTAAAGTGATGAAGGTAATGGTTAGTGCTAAGTTTTTAGACATTTCACATTGTTTTATAATTATATTGCAAAGTTGTTCCTAAAATTACATTCCAATTCATTCAATATATGTCGTGCACTAGGGCCATCATGCTCTTAGACTATTTTCTTGACATAATACAAAAAGGTTTTGTGGCACTTGTCTAGTATGAACAAGGATAACTCTTGTTTGAGTGTCAAGTCTATTTAAAGGTTCCCTTCTCATCCTAGTTCCTCGTAAATCAGTGCCTAATTTTCTTTTATATATTGGATTTAGGATTTCTCTTCACATACCAACATAACCTATTTATTAGTCGAATTCATCCCTTTTTAATTCTCTTCCATCCCATTCATCTTCTATTTCATCTTCTTTTACCAGTATTCCCTATCTTTCCTTTTTTCTTTCAAGAGCATGGTCGTGTTCTCTTAACCCACCAATCCTCTCTAGGGGCCATCATCCTAGTAACTCATCATCATTATTCCTCCTCCTCGTGATTGGGACATCATGATACTAGTCATCAACAATCCCTACCTACTATATATTATTCTTCTTTGAAATGATCTTACTTCTAATTACAACATCATCTCAAAGTGGGGAAAAGTGTAGGCACCAAAATTTGTCCCTACATAGCTACATTAGAAGAAATAACACTTGGAAGATACTTATGGGTGAGAATATGATCCCACAACTGATGTTGATTGGTACACCAATGCCAATATACCTTAGTTGCAAGAACTTGCCCATTCAAAATATAAGAGCGTAATCGAAGACCACTCTCTTTCTTTGGTCCACACAGTTTCCCACTTAAACAGGGTCCACTTAGTAGTCGATAAGTTACCACTCCAAAGAAATTGTTGTGAGAGAGCATCAAATTCCTTAAGGAACTAAATAGGGGCATCTTGAATAAAACACCTATAAATAGGAAGAGCTTGAATAACATACTAAAGAAGAGTCACTTTGGCAGCAGAAGATAACCATGGATGAGTCCAATGAGTCACCTTCTTATGCAACTTATGAAGCGAAATCTGCCAGGAAGATCTATGTTGGCTACCAACAGCAAGAGGAATATCAAGGTAAACAAAGGGAAGAGACTCAATCTGAAACATCAAAATAGTGGCAATCCACCTTTGAATAGTCAAAGGAGTATTAAAAAAGAAAATAGAAGACTTCTACTCATTGACCTTTTGACCCAAAGTAACAAGGTAAGTATCCAAAACCTGCCTAAATGATTCAGCCTCCCAAATACAAACTGAAGATGAGAAAGCTTTGGCAAACCATTGCCCCATTGCCACCCATGGAGCAAGCCCTAAGAAACTAAAAACTTAAGGAATCGGCCCAGCCCCTCAACCATAATAATAAACAAATAAGGAGAAAGAGGGTCCCCTTGTCAGAGTCCCCTAGTGGTGCCAAAAGGCTCTGAAGGTTCTCCATTCACAATAACTGAGAAAAACGAAGAAGTAACACAACTCATAGTCCAACTCACCCAGTCTGGACAAAAACCATAAGCTAAAAGAACCTTCTCAAGAAAACGCCACTAAACTCTGTCATAAGTTTTGGCCATGTCCAACTTAACTAGATGGACTCACTATTAAAACTCGTTTTTGTGAAGTGAATTTTCACCCCATACATTGATTGCCTTTGTTGACAAAATGCTTACACACTTTTTAGCCAATCAAGAAAAAGTGGCTTTGATGTCGCTTGAAGGAATATAAAACAATTATAAAAAAGATATATAAATTTAAATTATCTTGTTACATTCATTTTTTCTTCATTAAGTTTTGAGAATATATTCATTTTCTTCATTACATTTTGAGAATATATTGTTCAAAATTATTGTATAAAAAGATTTAAGAATATAACTGAAATCTATCACTGCATATAACAAATAATTAACAACTTAAATGTGTGATATTTCTACAATTCACTATAATGCTTAAAATGTCTGAAAACTTTTAACATTCAGAAACATTTTAAGAATCATACAGTTCTTCAAAATTCTTTTGTTACAAATGCTGTCACGTCTCCTCACATACAAATGCAAAAAAAACGGATGCTGTCATAATAAACTTAAAATGTTACCAAATTTTAGCTTCCATTAGACGAAGGGCTGAAGTAAAATGACGAAAAATAAAACATAAATGACAGGCAATGGTACAACAGTACTTTTGTTAACCGGCGTCGCTCTTTCCAAATTCCAGGCCTGGCCGGGTGAAACGATTTCATTTATAAAGTCGACTTTTGGCGTTCCCGTAATTCAAAGCTACATCTTTCACGTAGGTAAGACAAGGGTAAATTAAAAAACATGAAATTGAAGCGTCATATAATTATTTTGTTAACAAAGGCAAATAAAATAGTGTGAAAAGGGCTAATAGTATTGTAATATAGAACTAATTATAACATAACATTACGATAATAGATAGAGGAGCCGCGGATTCTGCATTACACCGATAACAACATATAGGAGAAAATAATCCATGTCTCCCCTCATCATTCTCGTCGGCAAAATCAACATGTAGTAGTACTACTATTGTTCACTTCAATCTAAACCACGTCAGCTTTATTTATGGTCTATATATTCTCCTCGGACTTACTATCTGCAACAAGAACAAAAACAAAACCTAGTTAATCACCCATTTAAGAGATGGAAATGTAAAATGAGTTGAAACGGAATTGGGAACTTACAAAATGTCTAATAAGTAGGATGAGGTGGAGGAGAGCTATGCATGGGAGGATGACTGTAGTGTCCATACTTTGGTGGGGGGTTTATTACTGCCTTGGGAGGAGATTTCATCAAGGGAGGATGCACTTCACCAGGGCCATTGAATATAGGGGAACCTAGCTTGTGATAGAGAGGAGCATTAGCAGGAGAGAAGTGTGGGGGTTTGTGGAAAGGTGACGGCTTTGGAATAAAGGGAGAAGGGTGGGACGATTGTGGGCTTGGAAATGTAGGAGGGTGAGCGTCTTTCATGGGAGGTTTCTTCTCGAATGGGGGCTTGTGAATGAAGGGAGAAGGGAAGTATGGTTGTGGGCTTTGTAGTGGCGGTGGGAGCGTGGGTGGGTGAGCTCCTGGTAAAGGCTTTCCACCAGGACTAGGCAATGGCCTCTCCGAAGAGCACACTGACACAAATGCCAACAAGACGATGAGTGCAAGGGAATGATGAAGACCCATCGCTAATATTGTTGATGGTGAAATAAAATGGTGCAAGGATTGAAGAGTATTTATACACAAACAGGTGAAGGCGAGCGCAGCAGAAACTGCCAATTCACACTGCCCAGCCGCTACATTTTACATATAATAAATCAAAAAGAAGACTAAAGCTTATACGTGGCGTGAATGAAACAAAAGTCAAGATTTGCGTGTCGGAAATAGTCCACAAAGTCGACATTTTTTCAACGAGTGTACGACAAATTTAGTTCGTTAATCAGGCATCGATTAAGGAGTTGGAATAATATTTCGGCGGTTCACATGTCCAAATATTTTTGGCACTTTGAAGAGTTTTTTAAAGAAAGCGAAGGACGTCTCACATGTACAGGCAAACCGCAGAAAGTGAGGGAGAAGGAGAGGGATATTCAACGTTTAGGCGTGTGAATGCAAATGGGCCGGAACGACTTGAACGCTAAGTTATTCTGAAGTACTGCCTTTACCTTGTAGGCTACCATTCAAAGATTTAAAAATAATTGAATTACAAGTATTGACGTATGTACCTCGGGGACAAGTGTTTCTAAAAATTGAAGGCCTTCGAATCTACCTCTATATATAAAGCCTCAGATTAACCTATATATAAAAAAAAGTCTCCAGATCATCAATCATATATACAATTTTAAACATATTTACTGTTATGATTGATACATATTTAAAAATTGACGTGGCTTGAATAAAATAAGTTTTAGGCAACAAATTAGTGTTTATTTTAGAATTAGATTGTAATTTTGTTTTTTATTTCACATAAATGTTCTTAATTTCTTCACCATTTGATATTTGATGAACTAGTGGTATCTATAAATGCTCTTATGAGGTTGATAGTATGTCATATCTGGATATGCTTTTCTTTGTTAACCCTCAAAAATATATATCAATAATAAGACACATCAATCTCATATCTTGTGAATGCTCCTATGAATACTTTGACAAAATATGATTCCTTTTAGTGCACCACTTGAAATGTGCAATGCAAATTTAATTTCAAGAGAAAGAGATTCTTCATTGTATTAGAATAAATGAATTACTTTTAATATGAGGAAATAGCAAAATTTTAATTTAGTTGGCCCTAAGAAAAAAGGATAAAGCTAGGGAAGGGATCACATTTGAATATAAAAGTTTGAATTAAGGAGGATTAATTTGTTACGATGAGTTCATCTTCATGTTTTTAGTGCTAGTTACCATGAATTTATTACTAAGTTATTAAGGGATACTAAAGTGATGAAGTAATAGTTAGTGCTAATTTTTTAGACATTTCACATTGTTTAATAATTATATTGTGCAAAGTTGTTCCTCCAGTTTAAGATGTACACCTTTCGTTGTTTCAAAATTTTGGGCTTTATTTAACTATTTGCAATACCAACAATGTTACTCCTAGACTAAACAATGTACATACTCACCCAAAGTATAATATTTGTTATTCAAATGGTTTGTTCCTTTGTTAGTTTCTCTCTAGTCCTAGTTACCCTTTCTGTAACCATCCTCTTTGTACTAGGGTTTAGGCCCTATCAAAAACATTTCTTGTTCAAATGGATATATAAAAAAATATTAAAGTGATGACACATTCCTCATTTTTACAACTTGTTTTATAGCATATTTCTATACCGAAGAATTTAATTAGGTCTTATGGACCCTCAAAATTCACTAGTTGCATATGATGTTTAACTTCCAATAAAATAGAGTACATCTACATACCTTCAAGCTTGGACACTTTAGAGACCAATTAATCCAGGTTGAAGTATAACTCCCATGCTTGACCCAAATAGTTTTCTAGAACATCTCCCTATTCTATGATACTTGACTATATTTACTTTTGGTTTCATCTATTACATTTTTTTTTAAGACTTAATATTTGATTAAAATATTAATTAAAAGGTGTATCAAATATAGTTATATATGAAATCTTGAAACAATAAATTCTTTATTGTTTTATGAATTTTATACTACTCTTATAAGCTCCTAGTATTAATCACTACTTTGTAACTAGATTTCACTTATTTGCTCACAATCTATTTCTAGGATTTAAGATTTTACTTATAATATTTCTACCCCAATCCTATAACCAAAATCTTAAACCCTCTTTATTATGTGTGAATATATGGACCCTAATTATACCCTTATAATTAGGTACTTGTTTCTAAAATGAAAAAATATCATTATATATGAACAGGCCTTCGAGTCACACTAGAAATGCAATCAAAAATGAAAGCATAGAGAAGGGTTTTGAGAGATATATAAATTATGTAATGCCCCGCCAAGAAACCCCGAAGGGATAAGCTAAAACAGAAAAATAGATTGCAAATAATTTATTTTTTATTTTTTTAAATTAAACACAACACAATGATATAATGAGATATCAAAATTCAGATTACACAGCGGAAGACATCAAGTAACACCTAAAGATTTTTCCAACGTGATTACTTAATTCCACATTAAAACTTAACTCACGCTAATTAATCCAATAAGATGATTATCTTAAAAATGAGATAATTTCTTAAACAAGGACAATTCTCTCAGTAAGATAAAAATATAGATCACAAGATAAGGTTCATCCATTAAGATTTATTCATATCTTACATTCAAATTTTTCATTAAAATATAAGCCATGCATCTAATTTTATAACACACTTGAATTTCATCATAAACTAATGAGATCTTTCCATACATACTTAATTTCCTTAACAATAACTGAATATATTCCACTATTCTAATCTACATTCTTTCATGATCCAATTTACTGCATTTAAAAGATGGCTAGACACATGCATTTAAGATTAATTTCATCTAATCCACTTTATACATTCTAACATAATGCCATCCATACATGCTAAAACTAAACAGGAAACATAAGAACATAAGCATCACATAACACCAGATTAATATCGAAGATCGCCTCTAGAGGGCTACATCTCTGGGTCTGCTCAATTGCAAGACCCCTCTGATAATTGAATAATAGAGAAGAATACATAAGGTAACATCATTTACAATCCAACAATCAAGGCGAACATAACCAATAATACATATGACCACATCGGTCAAATAAATACATAAATGATCCATGAATAGGAAAGGATCCAACTGAACATAATCGAAGCAAATACAAGGATCCACTAGAGCATCCGCAAAAATAAGTCTTCGCAACCCATCATAAGCTACCCAAGGTCTAACATGATATTAGGTACTCACAAGGGCATAAGCAATAGGACGACTCCACAACAGTGCTCCTATCAAGACAACACAACAACACACTAGCGAATATAAGGGACAAGTGTCATCACATGACCTAGTATGGTAACCATGGCAGGTCTTCATAGGTTCCGACCCCATACACTGGGTTACCCTAGCAACCTAATTCAAGCCTCCGGCCCATCCAAGCCTCATGTGGACCCACACATCCTTTCGTGAAGAGAAGGATGATGGTTTGCCATTTCAGGCCTTCTCACAACATGTCGAGTCTATGTTAGCACTCATCCCATGTGTGAGGCACAATTATCTTACTTAGTGATTCATTAACAACACTCTAATATACTACTAGGTTATCACTTATTAGACACACTTTCGATGGGTTACCCAGCAACCACTTTGGGTGCGGCCCCCAATCGAAAGCCACTCTCCCATATGACACTAGGCCACACTCAAATGAACTCAAAAACCAAAGAATACACATGGTCAAGCAAACAAAGTTCAAAATGGAGGGAACAACCATTTGGTCAAACATGACTTCATATGAGATACACTGACTAACGGTACTCTAACTAAAGACCTAACCAACTATGGTCAACCATAAATCATCATTCGACACCCGCATAAAGGATAAGACCAAATACAACACCACCACAAAACAATAGTCAAACTCGAGACCGAGGATAGAAACAGGTACCCCAAATCAATCCATACGACAGGGTCCTATCAAACAAAACAAGGTATTGCCATTACTTAAGCAAAAGAGAATACAGAAATTAAACTTGCATAGGCAACAACTGGAAAAGACAATCTTCTTCCATATTGATTTAAACAAATAAAAGTCGATCAAGTTTTCTAATTGATCTAAGTTTTCAAAATACATGGATAGAAAAATTACCATTACAAGGTGAATACAATACCACAACATCAATAGCCCATTCGCTTATGCCTCAATATAGAGAAAGAATATAAACTAAACCATTTATTTTACTAAATGAAAATATCATTAAATCACCAATATTCCAATCGACACATTATTAAATTTCCAATATTTCCAATAGTATATCATTTAAATTTTCAAAATTTCAAACGATAAAATATTTCATCTTATTCTCAATTACTTAAATAATATATTCCTGAATAAAATATCATTTAAAATTTATCAATTAATAAATATATTTTATTTCAACAATTATCCAATAATAAAATAAAATAATATTTTATCTTTTCCAATTAAGATACTTCCTGCAAGCATCTAAAAAAAGAAAATGCAAATTAAACAAAAATTAATTTATATATTAATTACTCATTAATTAAATATATACATTAATTAATAATTTAATAAATAAAATTTATCATTAATACATTTAATAAAAAAAGGTAATATAATTTTTTTTTAATTAAAATAAAATTAAAACTTTTTATATTACAACATAAAAAAATACTTAACAGAAACTTTATTTAAAAGATAGTTTCAAACCCACATGGGTTGGCCCACCGCGTGGGTTGAGTGTTCTCTATTGTATGGGGAAAAGCACTGCTTTATGGATAGCTCTCCCCATACAATGGGGACAACACTCCCCATTGTGGTGGGTGGGTTGAGCCTCATGCTCCCCACTTGCCACATTAAATGTGTTTTTACATTATATTTTTTTTTTTTGAAGAATTAAGTACATCTCTTTTTTAAAAATGCATTCCAGAACATATGAATACTCAAAAAGTTTCTGCGTATACACGCAAACTCAATATATATTTTTTTTAGTTTTATTATTATATTAAAAACAAATAAAACTAAAACCCCAGCTGTTGGATATACACAAACCAGCGGTAATATATATTTCTTTTAACAATACTCAGAAATTTTCTGAGAACAAAATGGGGATATTTTCTAGAATAACAAAAGACAAGCATAAACATATATATATTTTTTAAATGAAAACACCAGAAAGCCCCAAATATTGAGACTGGTAAAATTTCTTTCATTCTTCCATTTCCATTTAACCAAGCACAACAGATCTCTCTAGTTCAAGCATGAAATTGAAAGCATTTATTTGGAATTTTAACAATTTTTTATTGTAAACAGCCAATCTCAAGTTTATTTTTTATTTTAAAACAACCAGAGCAACCATAATTTAAACTTGGAATGGAAACAAAACAAGAGGGGTTTGGATGGAAATAAAATTACAACTATTTCATTTTCCCCACATAAATGAGATTTTTTTTTAATCTTCACAAACAGATTTCTTCAAAAATCCAAAATAATTTCTTTAAAAAGAAAGAAACCAACGAAATTAACCAAAGGCCTACCTAGTTCAACAATCTTGGCAAGATTGAAGAAGAGCCCAATTCTCCAGCTCAAGAAATTCCTTCTCCTCCCAAAACCCCCAAATTTTTCCATCCAAAAATATTTTCCAAAAAAATCAATCTCCCATATTTTTCAAAAAACCTAGGTTAAATGGGAGAAGTTTGACCAAAATTTTATTTTTGGAATTCAAATATTTTATTTAAAACAATTCTCCAAAAATCATTCTTTTAAACTATATCAATAAATTAAACTTGCTTTTCAATTTAAAATTGATTTTTTTTCAAATAATTGAAATTAACCTTTCTATTTCAAAGAAGCCAACAAGATTAAATTAATTCTATTTCAATTAAATTTAAATCTTTCTTTCAATAAGCATAAACAAAATAAATTTGACATTAAAATTAACCATTTAATTGAATTTGCCACCAACCTGAATTGAGCAATTCAATTAACGATTAATCACATAAAAAGGGACCTATTTAATTTAGTCCCCCAAAATACTAATGCGTAAAGACACATTAAATCCAACTAGATAATAAGGATTAAATACTCAATTTAACCACAGACAAAACAAACAACCCAAGAAAGTCAACCAGACAAACAACTCGCATACCCAACCAAAGGAAATACTGACGACGATTGACAACGCTCACTTGAGAATGACTATGGTCAAACGAGGGTCTTACGACCATCTAATCCAACTCTAATGATTAAAGAGGTACACTCAAACTTGCGAAATCAGGTGGAGATGAACCTCGCACCCATGTGGTACTGTACTTGAAATCTCCTACAACCAAGAGTCATACATGCATACATATATATACTTAATGAAAGTGTTAGCCCAAGATTAATAACACGAAATACGAGAACTAATAAACTTGCATACAAACTGGTGCGAAAACCACATTAACAGCTATGCACTAAAATCAAAACACTTGACTATAATCATAATATTATGATAAACTAACCAAGGTCAAACCGAGATTAGAAATTGATTAGGGAAAGGGTACTACATTCTTCCCCCCTAGGTTCTAACTTACTCCTAGAAGTCGTAAGGCTAGATGGAGAACATGTCACACGCATAAGCCCTGAAGCTCATTCAACAAATATTAAATGAAACATTATTGCTAAATCCTTTACGAATGCCATTACGTATTGGCAAGATACATGTAAAAACATACATTTCTTATAACATTCTTGGAATTATCCACAATCATAGCAGAGAAACAAGAATTTTCTCCCTTTCATTACACCAAGTTAATGCATTACAAAGAGGTAAACAACAACTACCATACTCATGTACCAACTATGACAAGAAAACATGCCATTAAGATCAACTTCCTTTAACCATACATCTTTCTCACAAAATTTTATCGCATACAACTAGCTTGAAATATCAATTTCTACAACCAATTTAACTTCCATGAAATAATAGAAACATAGATAACTCAATTGTTTATACTTGTCAGGCATATGAAAACCTTTCCAAAGACTATGTCCCATAACATAGTGACAAGTTGACATAATTTACTCCATGATTACACATAATAACCATCAACATAACTAGAATACACAACTCAAAAGGCCACATGTGAGCATGTCTAATGCTCGGTCAAAGATAACATGCATGATCAACATCTCTATGGTTGATCTCAGAACAATAATATAATCATAAATATCCAATATCTCACTCAAAGGTTTGAT
The DNA here is from genome assembly GCF_030272615.1 of Cryptomeria japonica. NCBI lineage: Eukaryota > Viridiplantae > Streptophyta > Pinopsida > Cupressales > Cupressaceae > Cryptomeria > Cryptomeria japonica. Next base: position 649,524,032 of record NC_081408.1, read on the forward strand.
GGTGCTAAGGCACACCATAGCAGTGCTACCTTCCATACAAAACCTTGTGAACATCCCTTGTTGAGTAAGGTGGTTAGCCTCCAAGAGATAGTCACCATACATAGGTAGGTAGTGGATTCTAGCTGCATCACAACCTCACATACCCCCATCCTCAAGGTTCCCTACATCTACTTCCTCATACACACTCTACCAAGACCGTCTCATATGTCCTTGGAGAGGATTTCACATTTCAACACAAGACCATCATACGAAAACAATAAGGATAAATTAGTTTAGCCACCAAAGTATAGATGAATAAAGATAATAAATCATCAATTCCAATAGTAAGACAAGAAAATAATTTGGAATTTGCAACACCAAATCAAGTAAGCAAAAGATCACAAGATCATGGCTAAACCTTCAAAGTCAAAGTGGAATAAATTGTTGGTCCACAAAGAAATAAACAAGAATATCATAACTGCACATAATATCACTATGTGACTAGCATCTAGCCACCAACGAGGAAGGAAGGAATAATCAAAAAACTGTAGCAGTAGATCATCATGTGGTGCGGCCAAGTCACACATCCACACGTCATGGTAGTGTGCACCTCAGCATCACCCCGCATCATGTCGTCACGTGGCAAGGCAATACCCCAAGCGGAGAAGACAAACAAGGGACGTATCCCGCATGGTAGTGTACCTCGCGGAAACAAGCACGCGTAGGTCACATCCCGCATAGCGACATATCTATAAGGATACTCGCCATAAGCCAGAGGTATACATGACTAAGGTCCACCCACATGTCCACCAACACATACTAATGGGTAGCTCATGTGGATAAACCTACCTTTCATGAAGATAGGGCAAAGGATCCTCCAAACTACACCATCACTATGCTCAAGAATCACCATCAAAATTCTCAAATAAAGGAGAGGAATAGGTTGTTACACATAAACCTATAAATACATTCATCAAAAGGGAAAGTATTGAGTACACCTTTGATACAATTTTATTGTATAACTATATCATTCCTCGAAATAGAGAAGCTAAAGTCACTTCGTGTTGACATTACTCATACGCTGATCCATACTATTCAAAGAATGGTGACTTCGAATACTACCCCTTAACATACTGAATTACCAACAACCCGAGGTTTGATACTCAGTAGGGAAACAAGTAAGCAACACCACATAAATAGTATGGTTTCCCATACTCATAAGAAACATATCCTCCATGGTTGATTACTTCACCAACCCATGGGCACATATAATAAGCACTGGTTTCTTACAATACACACAAATACACCAGTACTGGTTTAGTCACATTTACGGGGAGTACTTTTCAGTATGCTATCATCTACTCTAGAAAGGTTTAAATAATGCTTCCCACATGAATAACTGAATAAAGTTTACTCTAGATACAAGTACTGAAATTATTAACAATTCACAATTACATAAAAAAATAACACCATTCCTATATCTTTCGCGAATTCCACTAAGCATTCATAACCACATTACTAACTATGCAAATTTCTTTTCCAAAGATTAAGACTTCCATCTTTCAATATGAAGCCAAAATGCAAAATTACAATTTCACATGCTTTATAAACATTCTATTTAAATCAATGCATTCTTTTGTAGCATTCCTAAAAATCTTATCATCTAGGTAAAGAGAAGGGAAAGAGAGTTTGATAACTAAACTATTTCATACATAGACACAAGATCAACAAGGTCACATTACATCATAAAATTTCTCACTATAAGTCTATCATCTTAAATGCACGGTTTTCATTTCGCTACCATTTTTTAAGAGTATCAATTGACCTAACATGATATTTCCAATTATTATGGTTGCAAAAAAAATGTTCTAGTTTTCTAAACAAGAAAATGAGACAAGTAATCTTTTCGATAATACAAGACCTCTTGAGAACACTCACTATTCTTAATACAATATAGACACATATCACAATTTGCAACCTATCATTGAAAATCAAATTACGATCAGAAGGTAAGCAAGAACCTATCAACAAAATAATACATATTAATGCATGCACATCAAACAATCTTTTCATTTGCACTTTCTAAACATAAGAATGTAATTACATATATCCAAAAGCAAGTTCAATGGAGCATTTGCTAATATATATCCTCAATCAAACTGGTTTAATGCAACACATAAAACAATCTGTCATGGAACGCATTATTACACTCTCGAAGCTACTATAACATGTTCTTTTTAATACTTCCTTTACAAACAAAGTAGTTTCACATAACATTTATTTGCATATTAATGTACCTCACTTAAGATAGAATTCAATTATGTTACTCCTATATTATACATGGAGGATTATTTAATGTAAACATACAGTTTTCTCCCAATAACCAATATTAACTTTCAAACCCAAAGCCCTTTTATAATCTAAAAACACATAAGCATTATAAGGCTCACACAAGGGTTCAAGAAGTCACACCTTTCTGTTGCAAAAAGAAAACTCACATAAGAGATAATTACACATATCACAACCATTTAATTTCTAGAGAGAGAGAGGAGGAAAGGTGATAATCATTCAATTTGCTACAAAATAAGCATTCAACATTTACCATACTAGTCCTTCAAGTGGACAACACTAAGCTAGATCATAATCTTAAACAAGCACATTTCGTACCTTTAAATTCAAGACAAGCACTGACCAACCCAAATGGATTAGTCTAAAGAGTACAACAATCAATAAGGAAGGTACATACGACTCTCTTTCAGAATATGAGTAATCGTAGACCAAGACATTAATAAGAAAACAAAGCACAGTTAATCACTCAAAACACCAACATCAAGGAGATGAAAACAAGGTGTGAACGCACGCGTTACACACAAGTTAAGATTTGCTCAATCACACACATACAAAAAGGACAAGCATACACATAAGGTCGATACACCTCACACCAACTAAGGGCACACGTGACACCAGAGATCCCAGTGTTTGTAACATGGGCTCTGATACCAAATGTAATGCCCTGCTAGGAAACCCCGAAGGGATAAGCTAAAATAGAAAAATAGAGTGCAAATAATTATTTTTAATTTTTATTTTTTAAGTTAAACACTACACAATGATATAATGAGATATCAAAATTCAGATTCCATAGCGGAAGACATCAACTAACACCTAAAGAGTTTCCCAGCGTGATTACTTAATTCCAAATTAAAACTTAACTCACGCTAATTAATCCAATAAGGCGATTATCTTGAAAACGTGATAATTTCTTAAACAAAGATAATTTTTTCAGTAAGAGAAAAATATAGATCACAAGATAAGGTTCATCCATTAAGATTTATTCATATCTTATGTTCAAATTTTCCATTAAAGTATAAGTCATGCATCTAATTTTATAACACACTTGAATTTCATCATAAATGTAGCGTCATAAATTGTACGCACTTGCTAAAGCAGTACAATTTAACACCTAGTTTAGCACCCGCCTTGGCGCAGTTGCACTTTGCATGGCATTTCCCCTTTAGCACTTAATTAATCGAATTAATTAGGTCTAAAGGTTCTATTTCACCATTTTCCATATCACAAAGTTGGGCCCTTTCATTAAAGTGTGCCCCTTTCATTTTATTCCCCCAATACATCACTTAATCAAAAACCCTAATTAGGCCCTATTCTGAGCTTGGGGGCTTAATTTCGGGGGTCAAAACATCTCGAAATCACCTGTAACTTCGGGATTCTCTCTAAAATCATCATATCTGATGGTCCTGAAAATTTGGTGAAAAGTTATCGGGACTGTGGCGCCCGGAGTGCACACGGTCCCGGACATTTTTCCCGAAATTTTAGGAGCGCGATCCAATCATAAAATAAAGCTTAACCCCAAGAAATTGGCGGGATATTCAATCTCTAGGTCGGCCAAAAGACGAAATTGCGACCTAGGGTTTCATACATAAGAGGTCTCTTTCTTCATTTGAAGGGATCGGATTTTTGTTTTCAGGGACTTCATATGCAGCGCAAGAGCAGATCTTTGAAGACTTCAACAACATTCAACATCCTTCTATCAAGCATCTATCAAATTCATTCATCCACTTAGGGCTTGGAAGACATTGAAGAACAATAGGAGATTACCGACTGAAGATTGGCTTGTACTCCTCCCTTGAGGGTTGGGTATGATTTCATGTTGTTTTCATGTCTTTACATAAGCTTCAATACATCATCTATTCATACTTTAGATCACTTTGCATCTTGATTTAGAGCATTTACGTTATCATTTACAAGCAATTAGGGTTTACTTTCTAGGTTGCTCTAGTTTGCTTTCTTGCATTTTAGGACCTTGCACACACACTAGGTCTGCACACACATTACATTTTACAAAACAACTTAGCTATTCGTGGAGGTGGAAATCACCGAAGCGGGGGTTTGACTAAGGCAAAACCCTATATAGCTGCCCATACCCCCTTTTTCAGATATCATTGCAGGTTTCGGGATTCAGACGATGCCGCGGGATACAGATTCGGAGAGAGAAGATCGAGACAACACTCTGTATCAAATTGCAGAGCAGAAGACTGGGACAGGGGCGCTGGGTGCCCTGGTCCTTGGGACAGAGGCGCTGGGCGCCAAGGTCCTCCGGACAGATAGCTTTCAGACAGCTTTCCGACAGTGTTCCAGAGTGTAGAACAGCAGTTTCCGGTGCAGTTTTCAAGACAGTGGCGCCCGCGCCCCCATCCCAAACATTTTCAGTCCGATTTTGACTCCGGGTACACATCTGCATTCTTATTTCATCCTTTTATTTACAGCTGTTCATTGTTTAATCTCAATTCTGCAATCTTGTTATTAGTTCATACTTGCATTTTGGGATTAGGGTTTGAACTTGCATTACTTGATCTTACAATTTCAACAAGGGAATAGAAATCCTAATAGATATCCTGTGCCTCTCTCTTTCACAAAAAGAAGTAGCCAATTGTGCGATATCTCTAGGCTCTTTCGTATTCTGTAATGTGTGTCAAAAGGTAGGATTAGGGCATGATTAACCTAGTCTCGCTTTTTCCCCCACACATTTTGGTGAACCCAACGTGAATCTATCATTGCTTCCTCTTGCATTGCATTTGTTAGATCTAGATCTAGATTTAGTGTGTTTTCATTTCATTTTCATTAAAAAGAAAAAGAAAAAAAAAGAAAAAGAAAAAAAAGAAAAAAGAAAAAAAAAAGTGTGTTTCTTTGCATTGGGTGTTTAAGTTTTGTGTAATCTTTTCAAAATGTCAGATTTTTATTTGCAAAATGTTCATGCTTTCGATGATTATTATGAGTATAGCCAAGACGAATTAGATGAATCTTTAGATGAGTTTTTAAACCCTAAAGATGCCAAACCTTCATTTTACCAAAAACTCATAAACCTCGTTACTATGCCATTTCGTTGTGATGAGAAAGATAAGTTGAATGAGTCCTCTCAAGGGTACATTCCTATCAACTCTTCCACTAAATCTAGTAACATGGTTGTTTTCAACAATCCCCTCTATGAGGAGATGTCTCCTTTTGAATCAAAAGATAAACCTTTCAATAGATATGATCATGCTTTGTTGGATGATGCTCTTGATGACTTTGTGGCTTTATCGAAATCTTCAAACAAGAACAAAACTTCTAAATTAGTTAACATGATAAACTTGAATGAACATAAAAAGCCTCTTTTTGAAGTCCAAGGAGCTTATCCTTCTCCCACCTTTCAAGTTTCTAAGTCACCTCTCCTTACTGTCCAAGGAGGGTATGATCATGATTCCTTTCGTACTCCGAATAAACCAATCATCATTGTGCAAGGAAGAAAACCTATAAGTCCTTATAATTATGCCAAGCAAATAACTAGAGAGAGTTATCATGCGGTTGCCCATACTTATCATACCAGAAATAATAGGCAACCTAATCCCCCTCCTGTTATTCCAGTTTCCCTTCCTAATCCTCAACCGGTTCTTCCACAAGCTCCCCGTATTTCACAAGTTCTTGGAAAGGAATATGATCTCATAGAACAACTTAAAGCTACCCCTGCTAAGATATCCCTTTGGGATTTGATTCAAACTTCTTCCGCTCATCATGGAATGTTACAAGATGCCTTGAAAGATTTGAATGTTCCTCCACCGAATACATCTAGTAATATAGCATCTTTGCTTAACTCTGTGATGAATCCTAAAGCTCAAATTGTGTTTACCCAAGATGAGTTGCCTACTAGTGAAATCCAACATCAATATGATCCCTTGATGATTGTGGTTATCATGAAAGACACTGCTATAAGGCGAACACTAGTAGATAATGGCTCTGGTCTTAATGTGTGTAGCATTAATCTTTTGCATAAGATGAATGTGGATACATCCTTAATTGAACCGGACTCTCGTCCTATTCGAGGCTTTGATAATGTGGCTAAAACTTCATTAGGTACTATCACCTTACCCATCATAGTGGGGCCTGTTACTTTGCCTACACCTATCCATGTTATGTCGGGAAATCTAACGTACAACTTGCTACTGGGGAGACCTTGGATTCACAGTATGCAAGCTGTCCCTTCTACATTGCATAGACAAGTTAAATTTATTTATAACAATAAGACATATACCTTGATAGGTGATACTAATTTTCAAGCTTGTTTGCAAACATCCACTTCTAAGGGGGCTTCTTCTAAGCCGTCCTCATCTAGTGATGAATCTTTAAATAAGATACCTATCGATGAATCCTCGCTCTCCGATGATCAAAATTCTTTGGACGAGTCTGGAGTTCTTGGAGAAGATTCTTCTCGACTTGAAACTACACATAAGAAGGATTTTGATCCTAGGAAGATCCTCGAAGACGATGATTGGGGATCCCTTGATTTTAATCCTACCTTTGTGGGTGAATATAAGGTTCCTTCTAGAGAAATTAAAGTTGAAAAGAAGGAAGAAGCTGAAAATCATAAAGTTGAAAAGAAAGAAGAAACTAAAAATCAATCAACCTTACCTGAATCTATGAGTAATAATTTTGTGGCCGCCTCTCAAACTTCTTCTCCTCACATCTCTAATTATGAAGAGTTTGATTCTTTGTCTTATGAAAAACCACCTTCTCTTCCTGAAATGGCTGATCGTTATGGTCGTGGTTTTCGCATTTTTGCTAAGCCTGGGTATCATGGAAAAGGTTGTGGTGCTCATGAACAAGGGATAAGAGTTCCTCTAGAGACTAATTTTCACAATTATGCCTTTGGACTTGGCTTTAATCCCTGCAAACGTACTAAAGCTTCTAAAAGACCATGCATTAGTGTTAATGCTATCTCTACATCTTTATCAATACAACATCCTGAGTATATTGATGGGGATCCTTCGTGTGCCTGTGCTTTGGATGTCTTCCCTACCGACGATGCTTTAGCTGAGTTCTTGGGAGCCTATGACACTCTTCCTCGTTATCATCACAATAGGGGACTCCCTTATTGTTTGAACATTGAAGCCTATTTTGGAAAAGAGATTGATAATGACGAGATTGTGAAAGAATTCCCTCAGTTAAAGGATACTCCTCAACAAAGTAATCTTCTTATAAGTGACACCACTAATGTTAAGATGGATCCTTGCAATAAAGAGAAAGTCATTAAAATTGGGAAATGTTTGGATGAAGAGGAACAGAAACAATATGAAGAATTATTGCATGAATTCCCTGAGATCTTTGCTTGGGCATATTCTGACATGCCTGGTATAGATCCTAAGATCGTTACTCATAATATTGTCTTAGTTCCTGATGCTAAGCCCATGAAACAAAAGATTCAAAAAATGAATCCTAAGGTGGCTCTGCTTGTTAAGGCTGAGATTGAAAAATTATTGGAGGCTGGGTTTATCCGCCCTATTGACTATTCCCCATGGATTTCAAATATTGTCGCTGTGGCTAAACCAGACAACAAAATAAGAATGTGTACTAACTTTTGGGATCTAAATAAGGCTTCTTTAAAAGATGATTTTCCTCTTCCAAACATTGACATGATAGTTGATTCTACGGCAGGACATGCCTTGTTATCCTTCATGGATGGTTTTTCAGGATACAATCAAATTTTTATTAACCCTCAAGATCAATTCAAAACTGCTTTCACTACTCCTTGGGGTACGTTTTGTTGGATAATGATGCCTTTTGGACTTAAAAATGCCGATGCAACTTATCAACGAGCGATGACCCTTATCTTTCATGATTATATGCATAAGATTTTAGAGGATTATGTTGATGACATTTTAGCCAAATCCTTTCTTCACATGGATCATGTTAAAATCCTTCGTCAAATCTTTGAAAGAATTCGTAAATATCACATGCGCTTGAATCCCCGAAAATGTGTTTTTGGTGTGGATAGTGGAAAACTATTAGGATTCATAGTTTCGCATCGTGGGATTGAGGTGGACACTAAGAAAATAGATTCTATTGTCAACATGCCACCTCCTAGAAATGTGTCTCAACTTAAAAGCTTACAAGGAAAGATTCAAGCTATTCGTAGGTTTGTGTCTCAGCTTGCGGATCGTACCTTTCCTTTTACTCAACTTCTTAAAAAGGATATCACTTTTCAATGGAATGAGGATTGTCAGCAAGCATTTGAAGATTTAAAAGTGTATTTGGCTAGTCCTCCTATTCTTCAACCGGCCGAACCTTCTAAACCCTTCCTTCTATATACAGCTGCTTCCTCTCATGCTCTCGCAGCATTGTTGGCACAACATGATAAAGATGGTAAGGAATGTCCGGTTTATTACATAAGTCGTACCTTACTCGATTATGAGACCCGATATTCTGTGATAGAAAGACAATGCTTGGCCTTGGTATTTGCGACTCAGAAATTGAGACATTATCTTTTAAATTCAGAAGTCCATGTCATGGTAAAGTTTGATCCTTTGAAGCATCTTTTCTCTAAAACTGATTTATCAGGACGTCTAGCTAAGTGGGTTATGATGTTAACTGAATTTGACCTTAAATTTGTTTCGCAAGGAGCAATTAAAGGACAAGCGTTGATTGATCACTTAGTTGAGGCCCCTTCACCTTTCTCCTTCCCTAACCCTGAGTCCTTTCCTGACGACTTCATTCTTTCTATAGAGAAAGATGAAACTTGGGAGTTATACTTTGATGGCTCTAAGTGTCGTACGGGATCGGGGGCAGGTGTTGTTTTGATTTCTCCTACAAAGAAACCCATTCCCTTATCCTATCGTCTAAATTTCCTGTGTACCAATAACATTGCTGAGTATGAGGCTCTTATAGCGGGAATAAAAGCAGCCTTAGCTCTGAACATAAAACACATACATATCTATGGAGATTCGCAATTGATTATAAGACAAGTAATAGGAATATATCAAGCAAAACAAGACAAATTATCACAATATAAAGATCTTGCCATCTCTTTATTACAAAATTTCAATTCTTATACTATGGAACCCGTTCCTCGAAAAGATAATCGACATGCGGATGCAATGGCATGTGTGGCTTCTCTGGTATCTTTAGAGGACCCTGTGGTCGATCTTAAATTCATTATTCACAACCTTATTTCTCCAGCTATTGTAGATGATTCTAGCTTGGTAACATGTTGTGATTTTATAGACTCAGATGAATGGTACTCGCATATCGTAAGATATTTGACCGATGGTACCTTTCCTGATTCCGCTAATAGGAACACTAGGGATAGAATCCACAAGCTGTCTGCTAGGTATATCATTCTTTCTAATGTCCTTTACCGAAGGGGTTATGATGGTCTTCTCCTTCGTTGTCTTAACAAGTCGGAAATCCCTGTTGCTCTTGAAGAGGCACATTTAGGTGCCTGTGGGGGGCATTTTGGGGGCAAATCCTTGGTTCATAGATTGCTTCGTATGGGATACTATTGGCAAACTATGCAGAAGGATTCCTTTTCATTTGTTAAAAAATGTCATCAATGTCAACAACACAATAATCTGATTCATGCTCCTGCCCAAGAACTCCATTCTCAAGTAGCTTCTTGGCCTTTTTCCGCATGGGGTTTGGATCTTATTGGTAAAATATCTCCTCCTTCATCTCAAGGACACACCTTCATTATAACCACAACAGATTACTTTACGAAGTGGGTAGAAGCTATTCCCCTTCGCTCTACCACTGCTGAAGTGATTTGTCAATTTCTTCTAGAAAACATCATTTCTCGATTCGGGATACCTTCTACTATAATCTCAAATAATGGGACATCATTTAAGAACAAGGACGTGAAGAAATTCCTTGAGAAGTATCATATCAAACATCAATTTTCTACACCACACTACCCTCAGTCAAATGGTCAAGCCGAATCATCCAATAAGATAATTGAACAAATTCTTTGCAAAACCGTGAATAAGCATGGTAAGGATTGGAGTAACCAGCTAATCTATGCTCTTTGGGCCTACCGAATGAGTGTACAAATTGCTACGGGAACTACTCCTTATAATCTTGTTTATGGTGCTGACGCTATTATGCCCTTAGAATTAGAGATTCCATCACTTAGGGTTTCTCTCAAAGGTATAGTAGATGATGACTCTTATAGAGAACAACGACTTCAACAGCTTGAGATGCTTGATGAACAGCATATAAACGCTCTTGAGCATATTCAAGTGTATCACAAAACTCTACAATGAAGCTATAATGATAAGGTTATTCAACGTTCCTTCTCAGTAGGTGACTTAGTCCTCTATGAGAATCAGCGCAATGTGAATGCCTTACCTGCAGAAAAGGGAAAATTTAGTCCTAATTGGCTTGGACCATATATCGTTATTGAGGATTATGGATCAGGTGCTTACAAAATAGCGGATGTAGATGGTATGCCTCTTAAAGAACCTATCAATGCTATGCACTTGCGTAGATATTATGCTTAATTCTTCATTCTTCATCTATCTTCTTTTCAATTCTTCAACATTGGATAATATGTTAGTGTCTCTTAATTAAAGCAAAATAGAATTAAATGTTATGTTGTTTAATCTATATTGCTTCGTTCCTGACAAGCGTGTCTTCTTACTTTATGGTTTGTCTTGAATTCATTTATGTAAATTGTGAAAGATTTACATTCCCATTATGCTAGCATATTATACAGTGTCTTTATGTGTTAAGTAGAATCGTATCATGTTGTGTTTAAGTTCAGAATTAAATCACATTAGTTATATGATTCTTAGACTTAATGCATATCTCTTCCCTATCATCAATGTAGTACTTGATTAAATATTTAATTAAGTCACACATGTATCAATTTAATCATGGAGCATTGAGAAATCAATCACATGGAAATTAAATTTTGAACATACATGTACATTTACCAGATGTATTAGATTTAATCAAAGCAAAACATACATTGTTTTAAGCATTAAAGATAACACATTTGAGACAAAAGAGAAGCATGTATATATACATATGTGTGGATCGTATACAAATATAGGTCACTGTATATCCAAAATGTGACCTCTCTTTTACATCATAAAATCATCTCCTATCCCTAGGGCTAGTGGCTGGAGAGTGTCGACTGGACGCTCCCTCCTGATCTGGCCGTGAAGGTAGACCCATGGGTGTGTAGTGAGATACAGACCGTGAGTGACTCCGAGAGGAACTCCTACGATCCCTATCCATAAGGATCGCGCGATAGGTGGTAGCCTCGGCTTGAGCTGCTACTAGATCTCGCCACGCCTGCTGGAGGTTCTCTTATAGGACTCTCTCTTTCTGCCGCGCCTGCTGGAGGTCCTCTAATAGGACTCTCTCTCTCTCCCTCCATATATCTACCTGTACTTGGAATGGGGAAAACAAGTCCTCATGTCGACCCGCATTCCCCTGAGGCCTATAGGCAATCTGTGAGGAACTGGGGATCTGTGCTATCATGGAAATGTTTGTCATTGCCTACTGAATTAAGGAACGCCACTCCTGCACATTAGCTATGGTAGTAGAACAGATTTTTTGTTAGTACCATTCTATATCATCAAAACATTAATCAATCAATATAAAACTACTATACCTGGATCTCCCTCACGCCAGTAGGGATCATGATATGGTAGCATCTGTGCCTGGGCACCACTAGGCTCCCCTCGCTCAAATAATCTGTGCATGATGGGTGTGGGCTGGACGGTACTAGGAACAGGTCTCCGTATCGCCTCATGTTCCTCCTGTTGGGGAATAAGAGGTGGATCCAGAGCTATGGTATCGTCTCCTGAATGGTGGGGAGCTGCATCCGACTCCTCCTCATCATCTCTATCCTCCTCCTCCTCGTCCTCCTCATCATCCTCACCCTCGTCCTCATCTGCATCATCACCTGCATCTCCCTCGTCCTCCTCTCTATCTGTATCCTCCTCCTCCTCCTCGGCACTAGGCTGATCGCCTGTAGGTGGATCAGGATCTCCCGCCTCCTCATGACCCTCTCCCTCCTCTGGCTCCTCTGACTTGGATCCCTAGTCCTCGTCTTGGTCTCCATGTCTCCATGGGCCTGGATAGCCTGTCGGATGATCTGGTGGAAAGATAGAACCTGGATATGATCTCATAAACCATGAGACGTACCTGCGCTGTGCTCCAGGCTCTGCAGAGTAGTCAGTGACTACATCCTGATCAGATCCCTCTAAGTCTGTAGTCTCGATGTCATCTATCGTCGGTCTCGCTACTGCTCTAGGTCTGGGAAGGACCCACGAGTGTCGAGTATAGATGGGCACATCGGCTGGAACACACTGCTCTAGCCCGAATTGCCTCCGTACTCGGTCGAAGTAGAAAGGGACTATGATGTGTGCATATCATCCCTGCAGTAGGCGGTTCCTCTGTAGGCATGCTAACTGTCTCTCCATCCCATCCCATCTGTGCATCCATAGATAAGGTCTCCACATTGTCACCTCGGCTGTCAGTCTATCAAAAATCACTCTCCAATATAACAAATCTCCAAATCTCCACTCGCTGGTAAGTGGATAAGCGAACACCCTAGGTCGCTCACTCGCTGTACTCAGCGGAAAGCCGATAGGCCTGGTGCATGTGAAGTGCTCTAAAATCCACACCTATAGAAGTGTGCATGTCATCAAACTGAACCCCTGTCCAAATACGTACTCCTCAAGGTCGTGATAGAGATGTGCAAGCATACTCCAACCCCAAGCATACACTCTCCTATGTCTCTCCATCACTCTGATGCACCATGTGAGACCCCCATGCATGTGCGTGCCTCGTCCATTAGGGCAGACGACTAGTGCTATGATGGCTATCATAAGGCGTCTCAGAAGGGGTACCTCCCTTGTAGGATGTAAGAGCCAGCTGACCATGATGCGACCTCTCGTCTCGCTCGGCATGACTCTCCCTATGCAATACACCTGCTCTCTCTGATGATCCTCCGCTGACCGATCAGTCGCGTACGTAACAGTCGCTCCTCTAATAGGCAGACGAAGTATATGGTACACATCCTCGAGTGTGACCATCAGCTCCCCTACTGGAAGATGAAATGTGCATGTGTCAGGATCCCATCACTCCATCAATGCCATCAGCATCACAGGATGGAACCGAATGGCTGGCATGAGGATCACATACCATAATCCTACTATCGACAGTGTGTCTCTCTCTGACTGAGTAAGCCGTGGAATCTGATCTCGCAAACTACGAAGAATATGTCCCGCTGTATGCTCTCTCATGTACGGAAGGCCCTGCAACACAAAAACATAACCGTAATCAGTACTCAATCATCAAAATCGCTAATGCAAACTGTCGAACATCGTGTGCTAGTCCTGAAACCCCTCACCAAGCCCTGATTGGGGACCATAGTGTCCTGTCAGGGACCATGGCGCCCTGAAGGGACCATGGTGCCCTTGTCAGGGACCATGGCGCCCTGGGGGGACCAGGGCGCCCCACAGGGACCATGACGCCCTGGGTGGGCCCCGGGTCAGCCTTCAGGGCCCGCATACGATCACAAAAAAGTCAAAATGCAGAAAATCAAAAGTCAAAGTTCAGTCAACTCACCTCGTCCAGTGGCTCGTCGTCAATCACGGCCTGGCGCAGGATCTCAACCCTCGTGGGATGCTCCGGTCGTCGTGAAGGCATGATGATAGCTATGTGGGCTCCGCTGCAATGAACAGTACTCAGAATCAACAAAGTGACAAATGCAAGTGTCTCTTTCAAGGTATATACGTTCATTCCTATACCTTTATTTTCAAAACCCTAATTTTCCTCTTTCACTCATTTCATCATAACTTGAGTTTGGGAGATGCGATTTTCAAACTGTTTGTTGCGTAGGAATCGTATTTTCATTCCCCTACTCTCGGGATGTTCCAAAAAGTGCTCTAATGAAGCCTTTTCAATGAGCATCCCTCATCAATACTCTCTTACACAATTTGTCGTAAGTAAACATGCTACCCTGTTTCACCTCCCTAATAAGCAAGTCAAAACAGGGGGGGGCATACAGCTACTCACAAATTTTATCACTTTCCTTAGTAAGCATTAGGTGATTTTTGTGATCTAACATGTGTTTTGTAGGGGGCGGTTCCTAACTGTGTACTGCAGATGCCGCTGGGGGCTTCGTCCGACAACTTATGGATATATCCTTTTTCAAATAATGTTTACTTTTTGTACTTTAGCTTGCATATGCACGTAGTACTCATATGACCGCTAAAGTGGGGGCTAAATGTAGCGTCATAAATTGTACGCACTTGCTAAAGCAGTACAATTTAACACCTAGTTTAGCACCCGCCTTGGCGTAGTTGCACTTTGCATGGCATTTCCCCTTTAGCACTTAATTAATCGAATTAATTAGGTCTAAAGGTTCTATTTCACCATTTTCCACATCACAAAGTTGGGCCCTTTCATTAAAGCGTGCCCCTTTCATTTTATTCCCCCAATACATCACTTAATCAAAAACCCTAATTAGGCCCTATTCCGAGCTTGGGGGCTTAATTTCGGGGGTCAAAGCATCTCGAAATCACCTGTAACTTCGGGATTCTCTCTAAAATCATCATATCTGATGGTCCTGAAAATTTGGTGAAAAGTTGTCGGGACCGTGGCGCCCGGAGTGCACACGGTCCCGGACATTTTTCCCAAAATTTTAGGAGTGCGATCCAATCATAAAATAAATCTTAACCCCAAGAAATTGGCGGGATATTCAATCTCTAGGTCGGCCAAAAGACGAAATTGCGACCTAGGGTTTCATACATAAGAGCTCTCTTTCTTCATTTGAAGGGATCGGATTTTTGTTTTCAGAGACTTCATATGCAGCGAAAGAGCAGATCTTTGAAGACTTCAACAAAATTCAACATCCTTCTATCAAGCATCTATCAAATTCATTCATCCACTTAGGGCTTAGAAGACATTGAAGAACAATAGGAGATTACCGACTGAAGATTGGCTTGTACTCCTCCCTTGAGGGTTGGGTATGATTTCATGTTGTTTTCATGTCTTTACATAAGCTTCAATACATCATCTATTCATGCTTTAGATCACTTTGCATCTTGATTTAGAGCATTTACGTTATCATTTACAAGCAATTAGGGTTTACTTTCTAGGTTGCTCTAGTTTGCTTTCTTGCATTTTAGGACCTTGCACACACACTAGGTCTGCACACACAATACATTTTACAAAACAACTTGGCTATTCGTGGAGGTGGAAATCACCGAAGCTGGGGCTTCACTAAGGCAAAACCCTATATAGCCGCCCATACCCCCTTTTTCAGATATCATTGCAGGTTTCGGGATTCAGACGACGCCGTAGGATACAGATCCAGAGAGAGAAGGTCGAGACAGCACTCTGTATCAAATTGCCGAGCAGAAGACTGGGACAGGGGCGCTGGTTGCCCTGGTCGTGCTAGGATAGGGGCGCTTGGCGCCCTGGTCCCTGGGACAGAGGCGCTGGGCGCCCTGGTCCTCCGGACAGATAGCTTTCAGACAGCTTTCCGACAGTGTTCCAGAGTGCAGAACAATAGTTTTCGGTGCAGTTTTCAGGACAGTGGCGCCCGCACCCCTGTCCCGAACATTTTTAGTCCGATTTTGACTCCGGGTACACATCTGCATTCTTATTTCATCCTTGTATTTACAGTTGTTCGTTGTTTAATCTCAATTCTGCAATCTTGTTATTAGTTCATACTTGCATTTTGGGATTAGGGTTTGAACTTGCATTACTTGATCTTACAATTTCAACAAGGGAATAGAAATCCTAATAGATATCCCGTGCCTCTCTCTTTCAAAAAAAGAAGTAGCCAATTGTGCGATATCTCTAGGCTCTTTCGTATTCCGTAATGTGTGTCAAAAGGTAGGATTAGGGCATGATTAACCTAGTCTCGCTTTTTCCCCCACACAATAAACTAATGAGATCTTTCCATGCATACTTAATTTCCTTAACAATAACTGAATATATTCCATTATTCTAATCTACATTCTTTCATGATCCAATTTACTGCATTTAAAAGATGGCTAGACACATGCATTTAAGATTAATTTCATCTAATCCACTTTATACATTCTAACATAATGCCATCCATACATGCTAAAACTAAATAGGAAACATAAGAACATAAGCATCACATAACACCACATTGATATCGGAGTTCACCTCTAGAGGGCTACATCTCCGAGTCTGCTCAACTGCAAGACCCCTCTAATAATTGAATAATAGAGAAGAATATATAAGGTCACATCATTTACAATCTGGCCATCAAGGAAAACATAACCAATAATACATACGACCACATCGGTCAAATAAATACATAAATGATCCCTGAATAGGAAAGGATCCAACTGAACATAATAGAAGCAAATACAAAGATCCACTGGAGCATCCCCAAAACTAAGTCTTCGCAACCCTTCATAAGCAACCCAAGGTCTAACATGATATCAGGTACTCACAAGGGCATAAGCAACAGGATGACTCCACAACAGTGATCCTATCAAGACAACAAAACAACACACTAGCGAACATAAAGGACAAGTGTCATCACATGAGCTGGTATGGTAACCATGGCAGGTCTTCATAGGTTCCGACCTCATACACTGGGTTACCCTAGCAACCTAATCCGAGCCTCCGGCCCATCCAAGCCTCATGTGGACCCACACATCCTTTCGTGAAGAGAAGGATGATGGTTTGCCATTTCAGACCTTCTCACAGAATGTTGAGTCTGTATTAGCACTCATCCCATGTGTGAGGCACAATTATCTTACTTAGTGATTCATTAACAACACTCTAATATACTATTAGGTTATCACTTATTAGACACACTTTCGATGGGTTACCTAGCAACCACTTTGGGTGTGGCCCCCAATCGAAAGCCACTTTCCCATATGACACTAGGCCACACTCAAATGAACTCAAAAACCAAAGAATACACATGGTCAAGCAAACAGAGTTCAAAATGGAGGGAACAACCATTTGGTCAAACACGACTTCGTATGAGATACATTGAGTGATGGTACTCTAACTAAAGACCTAACCAACTATGGTCAACCATAAATCATCATTCGACACCTGCATAAAGGACAAGACCAAATACAAGACCACCACAAAACAATAGTCAAACTCGAGATTGAGGATAGAAACAGGTACCCCAAATCAATCCATACGACAGGGTCCTATCAAACAAAACAAGGTATTGCCATTACTTAAGCAAAAGAGAATACAGAAATTAAACTTGCATAGGCAACAACTGGAAAAGACAATCTTCTTCCATATTGATTTAAACAAATAAAAGTCGATCAAGTTTTCAAAATACATGGACAGAAAAATTACCATTACAAGGTGAATACAATACCACAACATCAATAGCCCATTCGTCTATGCCTCAATATAGAGAAAGAATATAAACTAAACCATTTATTTTACTAAATGAAAATATCATTAAATCACCAATATTCCAATCGACACATTATTAAATTTCCAATATTTCCAATAGTATATCGTTTAAATTTTCAAAATTTCAAACGATAAAATATTTCATCTTATTCTCAATTACTTAAATAATATATTCCTGAATAAAATATCATTTAAAATTTATCAATTAATAAATATATTTTATTTCAACAATTATCCAATAATAAAATAAAATAATATTTTATCTTTTCCAATTAAGATACTTCCTGCAAGCATCTAAATAAAGAAAATGCAAATTAAACAAAAATTAATTTATATATTAATTACTCATTAATTAAATATATACATTAATTAATAATTTAATAAATAAAATTTATCATTAATACATTTAATAAAAAAAGGTAATATAATTTTTTTTTTATTAAAATAAAATTAAAACATTTTATATTACAACATAAAAAAATACTTAACAAAAACTTTATTTAAAAGATAGTTTTAAACCCATATGGGTTTGCCCACCCCATGGGTTGAGTGTTCTCTATTGTATGGGGAAAAGCACTGCTTTATGGGTAGCTCTCCCCATACAATGGGGACAACACTCCCCATTGTGGTGGGTGGGTTGAGCCTCGTGCTCCCCACTTGCCACATTAAATGTGTTTTTACATTATATATTTTTTTTTTGAAGAATTAAGTACATCTCTTTTTAAAAAATGCATTCCAGAACATATGAATACTAAAAAAGTTTTTGCGTATACCAGCAAACTCAATATTTTTTTTTTGAAGTTTTATTATTATATTAAAAACAAATAAAACTAAAACCCCAGCTATTGGATATACACAAACATGCAGTAATATATATTTCTTTTAACAATACTCAGAAATTTTCTGAGAACAAAATGGGGATATTTTCTAGAATATTAAAAGACCAGCATAAACATATTTTTTTTTTAAAAGGAAAACACCAGAAAGCCCCAAATATTGAGACTGGTAAAATTTCTGTCATTCTTCCATTTCCATTTAACCAAGCACAACAGATCTCTCTGGTTCAAGCATGAAATTGAAAGCATTTATTTGGAATTTTAATAATTTTTTATTGTAAACAGCCAATCTCAAGTTTATTTTTGATTTTAAAACAACTAGAGCAGCCATAATTTAAACTTGGAATGGAAACAAAACAAGAGAGGTTTGGATGGAAATAAAATTACAACTATTTCATTTTCCCCACATAAATGACATATTTTTTTAATCTTCACAAACAGATTTCTTCGAAAATCCAAAATAATTTCTTTAAAAAGAAAGAAACCAACGAAATTAACCAAAGGCCTACCTAGTTCAGCAATCCTGGCAAGATTGAAGAAGAGCCCAATTCTCCAGCTCAAGAAATTTCTTCTCCTCCCCAAACCCCCAAATTTTTCCATCCAAAAATATTTTCCAAAAAAATCAATCTCCCATATTTTTCAAAAACCCTAGGTTAAATGGGAGAAGTTTGACCAAAATTTTATTTTTGGAATTAAAATATTTTATTTAAAACAATTCTCCAAAAATCATTCTTTTAAACTATATCAATAAATTAAACTTGCTTTTCAATTTAAAATTGATTTTTTTTCAAATAATTGAAATTAACCTTTCTATTTCAAAGAAGCCAACAAGATTAATTTAATTCTATTTCAATTAAATTTAAATCTTTCTTTCCAAAAGCATAAACAAAATAAATTTGACCTTAAAATTAACTATTTAATTGAATTTGCCACCAACCTGAATTGAGCAATTCAATTAACGATTAATCACATAAAAAGGGACCTATTTAATTTAGTCCCCCAAAATACTAATGCATAAACACACATTAAATCCAACTAGATAATAAGGATTAAATACTCAATTTAACCACAAACAAAACACACAACCCAAGAAAGTCAACCAGATAGACGACCCGCATACCCAACCAAAGGAAATACTGACAACGACTGACGATGCTCACTTGAGCATGACTATGGTCAAATGAGGGTCTTATGACCACCTAATCCAACTCTAAGGATTAAAGAGGTACACTCAAACCTGGGAATTCAAGTGGAGACAAACCTCGCACACATGCAGTACTGTACCTAAAATCTCCTGCAACCAAGAAGCATACATGCATACATATATATACTTAATGAAAGTGTTAGCTCGAGATTAATAACACGAAATAGGAGAACTAATAAACTTGCATACAAACTGGTGTGAAAACCACATTAACAACTATGCACTAAAATCAAAACACTTGACTATAATCATAATATTATGATAAACTAACCAAGGTCAAACTGAGATTAGAAATTGATTAGGGCAGGGGTACTACAAATTACAAGAGAAGAAAGCATTGGAAGAGTCTTGATTTTCTTGATTACATAGAGGCATCTCCTCGTGATTCTCCTATTTCTATACCTCTAATATTGGAAGCTATTCAATCACCTCCACCTACTAGATTGACAAAGATTTTGGCTTATTCAAATGCTACCTCAGATTCTCTTTAGCAAGTTCTTCCTTGTGCTCTTAATGAGTGAGATATCATATTATCAGACCTTTATCATTTGTTTGTTGAATCTCTCCTTGATCATGATGACAACATTGAGGACTCTTGCCATCTCTCCAATGTCAGCTCACATCGAGATGCATATTCTTTTGGTTTGGATTCTCTTGTTCTCTCTCAGCCACTCCATTCTATTATCTTGCCACATCCTAATTCACATCCAAAAAAATCTCGCACTTGAGTGGTCACTATTCTTGAGTCTTGTATGGCAAATTTGCATTCCAGCATTCGATTGGAGAAATATGAGTAATTTTTAGAACCATTCATTTTGATTCCTTCATAAATTTCACTTGAGTGGGAAACTAGTAATTTGGTAGCTTGAGGTTTCTATCTTCCAAAAGGAAGAGTCATCATTTGTTAGAAAGAAACCTACTATAGCATTCGACATGCTACATTTTGTATTAACATTCTTTCTTTTCTTTGTGGAGGCAAAAATGGGTATTTATCCTATCTTTCCATTTTCATTTTCACTTTCTATGAGACCTTCTGTGGGTGAAGGATGTTACAACATATATGATTCCATGCAAAGTAAGTGTATTTTTTTAGGGGGGGGGTTTGTTCCCACTGGGTTTTCCCTCTTTCCTCTTTTCTCCTTTATTCTTTAGTATCCCTAGTTAGACTTAAGGGGAAGTGTTATCATATTCTACAAACCTGATTTATCAGTGTGTTTTAGATAAGAAGCATCACAACATGTTTGTATTTATGCTTTAGGGAAAATTTGCTATTGCATCTTTCTTTATCCATGATTTATCATTAAAACCTATTGATTTCTTGGTTTCTAAGTTAATTAAGGAGGAAATCAAGCTTTCAATATATTGTTTCTAGATTTGTGGCTTTCCTCTCTTCTTTATTCCAAATCTCCCTCTTCTTTTCCTCTCTTTTATGCTTTCACAGAGGCTCTATATATTGCAAGTCATTCATGTAAATTAATTAATTAATTAATGAAATAGTTTTATTCTCATTCTTTCTCTCAAATTTTCTCTCCTTTTCATACTGTCTTTCAAATTTTCTCTCCATTCTGCAAGTTTACTTCTTTCTTTGTAGCTAGATCTTACTGTGTTGTGGAGGTTTAGATAAAAGTTTACATGGTATCAAAACACAAATTTTACAGATCTGATACAATGATCGATATATAATATTTTGGTCTATGGAATGAGCTAAGAGAATTTGACACTCCATTTCCTCTTTGGAAGCAATATAAATTATTGATATTGGCATTAGAATTTCTAGTTTGAAAGTGTCTCCAAATACATGTGGAGGAAAATATATAGAGGCATCCAAAAATATGGGGTATCACATATTTATTTGCTACATGGAAATGATTTTTTTAATGCTATGAATGACCTATTCTTGTAAATTTATTGGTTTTTTGATAGTTCTTCGAGGTGATGAAAAGGATGTTTGCATGGCGTTTGAAGAGAGAAAAGGATAGGTATTGCCATACTCCACCATTTCATGTAGGCATGGTAGAGATAGAGTCCATGCCATCGACCACCAATCATGAAGGCATGTTGAGCATTGTAGATTGCAGGATCTTTGCTGATAAGGAAAAATACAAAACAATCCATGGTAGATACAAAGGAAATCTAGGACAGTGACCTTGAAGAGATGTGCCCTAAGGAAAGTGTTCTTCAATCTATTTTATTCTCCATCTATCTACTTTCCCCTTCCATAGTGATAATTTTATTTACTTGATGAAATTTATTGTGGTTACTAAGTATTGTCATAGTAGTGTTATTAATGATTCTTTCTTAACATGGACCTAAGTTTTAGATGAGTTGCATTGAAGAATAGATACCTTCCCTTTGATGAATAAATAATATTTTATATTCCATAGTTTCTATTTGCTAAATAGATAAGTTTGAAAATGATGAGTGTAGAATTAAGGTAGTTAGGGAAGTTACAAGCATATCATATGCTACGTTATGCATGTCAAAATATCATAAAGCGTATAATCTATCAACTCGTCTCTACGATAATAGATTACCACAATGTTTACCATAAATTGACATTATAAAGCATATTATTGCTTTGAATAATTTATAGAGCCTACAAGGGATTGAAGATGTTGAGGCGAGAATAATGCATATAATATATTTGTAAAGATTTATGATTCTTGTTTTATTAAGGTAAAGTTCTTATTTGTATGAAAGAAATTAAATAAATTATTTGGTATTAATTCATTAGAGATTATATTGTTAATGATGCTAAGAGGGTTTGAAATCATGAATCAGAAGCAAACATTGTAAAGGATTGAATCATTAAAATCGGTTATTGATTTGAAATAAGTGGAGAATATAAGAAACTCATTCTATTAATTTTTTGTGTGATGTAAATTATTTTTGAATTATTATTTGAAATATTAAATGCATTTTTCTTTCAAGGCCATCATTGTTATATGTGATGAGGTCTTGAAGGACTCACGTGAATCATCGAAATGATGGTGTAATATGGTCAAACTAGAGATTGATGGCACTAGAGGATGGAGTATTTCCATCATCTCAAGCTAACTTCTTACTTTTGAGATGGTGCTTTGTATGAGAAGCAAATTTTAATTTCTTTCCTCCATTTCTTCTTTACTGCTAATAGATTTGAAAGTTCCATATATTGTGAAGTTTCTTTTTAAGACAAGCAAGGGGTTTGGTGTTCAACTCAACAAAGATTGTAGCTCAGAGAGATCACGAGACTGTACTCAAAAATTATACTCCTATGAAGATCAAGAAACAACTTGATGGAATCCTATGTATACATATCTCAATGTGAGTTGTTGTCAAATAATTTTCTTTAGGCTCTATCTCTCATTTTATCATGCTCTCATTATTTCTCAATTTTCACAAGCACAATCAACTTCCCACAAGATAAACAATGAGTGGATAGACTCATTGTTAAAACTCTTTGTTGTGAAGTGATTTTTCACCTCTCACGTTGATTGCCTATGTTGGAAAAATGTTTACACACTTTTTAGGCATGAAGGAAAAAGTGGTTTTGATGTTGCTTGAAGGAATATAAAATAATAATGAAAAAGATATATATAAATTAAAATTATCTTATTACATTGATTTTCTTCATTGATTTTTTTTTATGAATAGGCAGTCTGGATTCTATTAATTAAGAGAAAAGATACACTATTCACAAAAATATGTAAGAGAATACAAGATCACCCCTTAGATTTTTGATTGACAGAGCCCAAAAATCCAACAAACATGAACAACGCCTAAAAAAATGACAAAAAATTAGATAATAATGGCCAGTAGACAGCTTAACCAATCCCAGTGAGAGGCGGAGGTGAATCCTTATCATATTTAAGACCCCATACATCAGCACAGTCGAATCTAGGAGGTGGATTTTTATCATATTTAAGACCCCATACATCAGCACAGTCTAGGACATCATCCAGGAGGCTCCTTGGAACCCTCATCAACAGTAGCAGCCTCCTTAGTATTCTCTAATTAACAATTTAATTAACAAATAATTAACAAGTTAAATCTATGATATTTATACAATCTACAATAATGTTTAAAATTATTTTAACATTGAGAAACATTTTAAGATTCATACAGCAGTTCAATTTTTTCTGTTACAAATGCTGTCACGTCTCCTCATGTATAAATGCAAGAAAACGGATGGTGTCAAAATGCACTTAAAATGCTACCAAAATTTAGTTTCCATCAGACGAAGGGCTAAAGTACAATGACGGATAAATAAAACATAAACGACACGCAATGTTACAAAAGTGAATGGGCTTTTGTTTAACGGGCGTTTCATTTACAAAGTACTACGTTAATTAAATCGACTTTTTCCGTTCCCGTTACATCTTTCACCTAGGTAAGACAACGGTTACATAAAAAAATATGAAATCGAAGCATCCAATTAATTTGTTAACAAAGAAAGGCCGATAAAATGGTGTGAGAAATGCTAATAATATTGTAATATAGAACTAATCATAACATAACATTACGATAATAGATAGAGAAGCCGCGGCTTCTGTAACAACAACATTTAGTAAATAATTCATGTGTCCCGTCATCCTTCTCATTGGCAAAATCAACATGTAGTAATACTACTATTGTTCACTGCAATCTAAATCACGTCTCCTTTTTTTATAGTCTATATATTCTCCTCGGACTTGCTATCTGCAACAAGAAAAAAAAAAGAAAACTTAGTTAATCAATCATTTAAGAGATGGAAATGTAAAATGAGTTGAAACGGAATTGTGAACTTACAAAATGTCTAATAAGTAGGATGAGGTGGAGGAGAGTTATGCATGGGAGGAGGATTGTATTGTCCATGCTTTGGTGGAGGGTTTATTACTGACTTGGGAGGAGATTTCTTCAAGGGAGGATGCACTTCAGCAGGACCATTGAATATGGGGGAGCCTGCCTTGTGATAGAGAGGAGCATTAGCGGGAGAGAAGGGTGGGGGTTTGTGGAAAGGTGCTGGCTTTGGAATAAATGGAGAAGGGTGGGGTGATTGTGAGTTTGGAAATGTAGGAGGGTGAGCGTCTTTCATAGGAGGATTCTTCTCGAATGGAGAAGGGAAATGTGGTTGTGGGCTTTGTAGTGGCGGTGGGAGCGTAGGTGGGTTAGCTCCTGGTAGTGGCTTTCCATTGTGGTGGAAGGGAGGCACTGGCCTCTCCGATTAACACACTGACACAAATGCCAACAAGACGATGATGAGTACAAGGGAATGGTGAAGAGCCATCGCTAATATTGTTGATGCTGAGATGAAATGGTGCAAGGATTGAAGGGTATTTATACACAAACAGGTGAAGGCGAGCGCAGTAGAAACTTCCAATTCACACTGCTCAGCTGCTACATTTTACAATAAATAAATAAAAAAGAAGAGTAAAGCTTATACGTGGCGTGAACTGAAACAAAAGTCAAGATTTACGTGTCGGAGATTGTCCACAAAGTCGACTTTTTTTCAACGTGTGTACGACAAATTTAGTTCGTTAATCACGCATCGAATAAGGAGTTAGAATAATATTTCTGCGATTCTCAAAGTCCAAATATTCGGCACTCTTCCGGCATTAGCGTCTCCTTTTGAGAAAGGGAAGGACGTTTCACATGGGGAGGCAAACCGCAGAAAGTGAGGGAGAGGGAAAGGGATATTCAATGTTTAGGCGTGTGAATGCAAACGGGCCGGATCCGACTTGAACGCTAAGTTATTCTAAAGTCTTGCCTTTACCTTGTAGGCTACTATTCAAAGATTTAAAAATAATTCAATTAGAGGTATTCATGTAACTCGTGGCTCTAAATTGAAGGTCTCTCGATCTACCTCCATTTATATATATACTAGCATCTATTCTAAAGGCTGCGGTTAAACTGGTTCTAAAAAGTGCATGTTATTGTATGGTTTCTACATAACTTTCGTGTTAGTCAAAAATTACATCTTTGATCGTGATCGGTAGAACAAGCCGTGGCTTTGATTTTTCGAAAAAGTCAATAGCACACTTTTTGGAGTCAGTTTAGCCGCATCCCTACTCTTTTCAGAGGTGCAATGGTTAGGCCGATAATAAGATATACTTTGAATAATTTATTAGAGGTACAAATCTCAAAATGTAAAATGTGTATTTATAATCATTTATAATGTACATAAATTGATTTAAAAATATAAAATCTAAATAAAGGTTATGATTAGAGTTTAGGTCATGGTTAGGATTAACCCTGATCTTAACTCTAATTGTGAATGTTAAATTAATTTTAATCTTTATCATATAAAACCCATACCTAACCTTTTATGCCATCCTATTGTGGATTGTGGGGCCCTCCTCGAAAATAGAACACACAATGAAAGCTGGGAAAATACTCTTATGAGGTTGCTAGTATGCCATAACTGGACACATTTTTCAATGCTAACCCTAAAAGAAATATATCAATAATAAGACACATCAATCTTGTATCATGTGAATGCTCCTATGAATGCTTTGACAAAACTTGATTCCTTTTAGTGCACCACTTGAAACGTGCATTACAAATTTTATTTCCAGAGAAAGAGATTCTTTATTGTATTAGAATAAATGAATTAAATACTTTTAAATACAATGAAATAGCAACACAATGTGTGAATTTGTGTATAGTTGGCCCTAAAAAAGAAAGAAAAACCTTGCAAAGGGATCAAATTTTAATATTAAATTTTGAATTAGGGAGGGATTAATTTGTTACCACGAACTCATCTTCAGGTTTTTAGTACTAGTTAAAATGACTTTATTACAAAGTTACCGTGGGATCCTAAAGTGAAGAAGGAAATAGTTAGTGCTAGGTTTTTAGACATTTTAGATGTTTTTATAATTATATTACAAAGTTCTTCCTAAAATGTAAAACTTTTGACCTTTCATAGTTTCAAAATTTTTGGCTTCATTTAACTATTTGTAATACCTATATTGTTACTACTAGTTTGTTCTTTTGTTAGTTTTTTTGTAGTCCTAATTACCCTTTTCGTTGTAGGGTTAGGGCCTTATTAAAAACTTGTCTTACTTTAATCAAAATCATTTGTTATTCAAATGGATTAAAAATTTATAAAGTGATGACAAATTCCTCATTTTCATAATCTATATCGAAGACTTTATTCAAGTCTTACCAACTACCAAAAGTCACTAGTTGCATATGATGTTTAGCTTAAAAAAAATAGACTAGACCTACACACCCTTAGGCTTGGACACTTAGAGACCAATTCATCTAAGTTGAAGTATAACTCTCATGCCTAACCAAAATCATTTTCTAGAACATCTCCCTATTCAATGATACTTCACTATATTTAGTTTTGATTTCATCTATTACACTTTTCTTTTAAGATTTATTATTTGAACTAAAAGATTTATTTAAAAGTTGTACCAAATATAGTTATATATGAAAACTTGAAACAATACATTTCTTATTGTTTTATGAATTTTATGCTACTCTTGTAAGCCCCACTATTGAGCACTAATTTGTAACCAAAAATCACTTCTTTGTTTACAAAACTACTTTTAGGATTTAATATTTTACTTATAATATTGCTACATCAATCCTACAACCAAACTCTTAAACCCTCTTTATTATGTGTGAATATTTGGAAACTAATTACACCTTTATGATTAGATAATTGTTTCGAAAATAAAAAAAAATATCCTTATATATGAACTACCAAACTCCACCTACACTTTTGTAGCTACAAAACAATATTCAAGCACCAAAAGCTTTATAATTTCTTGAGTAATTACAAAGTTACAAATTTATAATTTCAAAAACTTAAAATTACAAAGTTACAAATTTATAATTTCAAAAACTTGCACGATTTCTAGTTAGCATATTTAGGATTATTTCAACTATGAAACCTTAATAGAGGGTCATGTATAAGATCAAGGAGTTTATTTCCAAAGTAACGTTGGAGATGAAAATTTTCATGGATATGGATCATCTAGGAAAGTAATTTTAAAATAAATTGACACATAAATAAATGAGAGGAAGGCCAATGATAGAATCAACGACATCATTTGGAGTTAAATGATTCAAGACTTTTATTTCTCAATCTTAATATAATCTTTGTAACTTGTGATGATCTATTATTAGTTCTATAATTGATAAACTAATGAACTAAAAAACCCTACAAGCCAGATTTTTTAATGGATTATGCTTGGATACATATACAAGATCCTTGAAATGTCAACCCATGATAAATATTTAGTTATATCAACTAGAGTATTCTTATAAATCCCTTTGTCAACAATAATTTAGGTTGTGAGATGGTTATGCTTTATTTACAAAACATGTCATTATTGTTTTAGGCCTATTTTATAGAATTGTTCCCTCTTCACTATTAATCCACCGTTCAGTTGTTAAAGTTATCCTATTTTATTCTATAATGGCTTCCCTTCATACTTAGAGCGTAACTCTTATGTACAATAGTCTTCATTAGAATCATGATGTTATTAGAGATTAGTGACTAGTATCGCCTATGGTTGCTTATGTCCTTTCTATAACAATTTTAAAGAGTTTCATGCATGTATGGTGGGTTTGTAAATTTCATATAGTAGTGTGGTGGAAATGGATTTACGGTTCCTTTTTATTTTATCCTTTTGAGGCCATGGCTCATTTTTTCATTGATGTATTTTTCATGTTTGACGATCATTGAGTATTCCTTACTTTCACATGGATAACCAATTTAAAAGTAGGGTTTGAATGTTTCCCTACCTCATTATTTATTTTTTAGCTTCACTAATAAGGGTTCAATCTTTAATGTTGACATGGGTTACTTTGTAAATGTTTATTGTTGAGTGGCTTAATGGGGTTTGGGGAAAAAGTTGAGGATTGATGTTACATTTTCAAGACTGATTCATAAAGGGATTACAACGTTTTTTAAACCCATTCCATGCAAGAATGAGTGCTACAAAAATAATTATAGAAATACACGACTACTAAATCTATTATTAGAGCAGTTAATTGGTCTTTTGACATCTTGAATGAGTAATTTTTTTCTAGTTCTATTCTAATATGGCTTGTTATTAAAGATGTACTGACTCTATTGTGGGATTTATTGCCCACACTCCTTGCCCTAGAGTGTAAAGTTCTTCAAGTAGAGGAAACTCAAAATACCCTGCAACATATGGATGTGAGGTTATTAGTTGTTTTTTCTCATGCATTGATATAACAAAGCAGATTGTTATTGGCCTTGGAGGAAATATTATGACATATAAAAATGACAGTTGGCACAAGCTGATTCTTTCTCTTCAAAAAAGGGGGTCACCAAAAAGAATAATTTCCCTAGTTTTAAACTAAGGCCTTTGTGAAAGTATAAAGCACGCTCCCCTGGGACTTTAGCAGCACAATTTTTTCTCAATTCTGGTAAGGACCGAATTCCACAAATCCACTGGAGAACCCTGAGAAGGCAAAAGGGATACCTAGGAATCTAAAAACTTCACCATGATCTAACCACTTCTAGTCAAACTAGAGAAGCCATGAGGGAGCCGAAAGGAAGAGCTGCCTATAGCACTACTTCTTGTGCCATTGAATGGTAGACCCAGAGGCCAGCCAAAAGATATCAGCACAGCAACGGATCTCCCGACGTTCTGTTCACCTTCAATGAGAGTTAAGAAGGAATCATCAGCGAAGTGGCCGCTAGTTAATTGAGATGGTGAGTTACCACTAGCCTCCATCATTGAATGTTGAGAATATGTTGTTGTTTGGAAAGATTTAAGAATGTCACTGAAATCTATTACTGCATATTGTAACGGCTCTGCATTGTAACGTTGCATGTCAGTGAATCCCAATCATTTGGGCCTGCATGTAACTGAAGAATATGATTCCAAAACCGTTGCTTATCCCAGCTGCTGTGATGGTTAATAGAGATAATGTCTATGCATGTAAAGATATAGAGAGATAGCTGAGTGTTGCTGTGTATTGCACATCTGTAATTTTTAATAAAAGAGTTGCCCCCTGCTTGAAGAGTGGATGTAGTCTAGATTGGACGAACCACTATAATTTTCTTGCTCCTGTCTTTCTGTGCATGTCTGGTTTTTATTTCATTTTATTTTTCTGCTGTGTTCTTTATAACTCAACAATTGGTATCAGAGCTGGGATAGCTAGATTTGATTTTCTGCAAATCGGTAAAGTTCTTTCGGAACCATGGATGAGGCGGATAAATGGAAGATCAAAAATTTTGCAGGTCAAAATTTTGGGTTATGGAAATTGCAAATGGAGTCACTACTTATTAAGTAGGATTTCTCCCCTGCATTGCAAGGGAAGGCGGAAGGGCAAGGAAAATTGTCAGATGAAGAGTGGGAAAAGCTCAATCAGAAAGCAAGAGCAAAGATTTTTCTATCACTCTCAAAGAATGTATTGTTTAATGTTTCAGAACAGAAAACAACGAAGGAGTTGTGGGATAAGTTATCCTCATTGTATGAGATTGCTTTAGCATCGAACAAGGTTTTTGTCATGAAAAAGTTATACAATCTGAAGATGAAAGAAGGCGGAGTTATGTCGAATCACCTCAATGAATTCAATACTCTAGCTTCTCAATTAGTTTCAGTAGGAATCACATTAGATGATGAAATGAAAGCTATTTTGTTGTTATGTTCCTTACCAAATAGTTGGGAAGGGGTGGTAATGGTAGTTAGCACTTTGGTGGCTGCCAAAACTAAATTAAATTTTGATGAGGTTGCTGCTACACTTCTCAGCGAAGACATGCGAAGGAAGAATCAAGAATCTTCCTTTGGTGATGCACTCACTGCGGTGAGTACAAGCAATAGAGGTAGAAGTCATGAACGAGGCCAACATAACAACAATGGAAGGTCAAAATCTGCACATCATTCAAAGTCTAGAGGCAGAAATGACACTTGTTGGTTTTGTGGTAAACCAGGACACACCAAGAAGCAGTGCTGGAATTACAAAAAGGCTCAAAATAAAGTGATAAATGATGGTGTCAATACTGCAGCTACTAAAGATGATGGTGTGTTGGTTCTGGTAGCTGGTGACACAAATGCAAGTTTATGGGTTCTCGATTCTGGAGCCTCATTTCATGCTACTCCATGTCGGAGTGCTTTCACAAACTATCAAGTAGGTTCATTTGGTAAAGTTTTCCTTGGGGATAACAAAGAATGTGATATTGTAGGAAAGGGTGATGTTTTATTGTCGCTAAAAAATGGTAAATAATTGATTTTAAAAGATGTTAGACACGTTCCTACACTTAAAAGAAATCTGATTTCTATTAGCCAGCTTTATGCTCAAGGATGAAATGTTAATTTCTCATTGGATTCATGGAAAGTAATAAAAGTTGTGTTGGTTTTAGCAAAGGGGAAGAAATTAGGAAGTTTGTATGTTTTAGAGTGCAATAATGAAGTGGGAGTTGCTATGGCTGTTATGGACAGCAATGCTAAACATTGACACAAGAGGCTCGATCATATGAGCAAGAAGGGTCTTGAAGTTATGCTTCGACAAGATCAACTTCCGGGTCTTAAATCAATCGAGTTGGTTTTATGTGAACATTGCCTTTATGGCAAACAAAATCGAACCAACTTTGTGCGGATGGGTCATGAGAAGAAATCTTCTCCCTTAGAGCTTGTGCATTCTGATGTTTTCAGTCCTACAGAGGTAACTTCTATCGGTGGTGCAAACTATTTTGTTACATTTCTTGATTATTTCACTCGAAAAGTGTGGATTTACATGTTGCATAAAAAATCAGAGGTGTTTTCCAAATTTAAAATTTTTAAAGCTATGGTTGAAAATCAGATTGGGAAGAAAATTAAATGTCTACTAATGGATAATGGTGGTGAGTTTTGATCTTCGGAATTTGACAAATTTTGTGCAAATAATGGTATTCGAAGGATTAAAACAATCCCCCTCACACCTCAGGAAAATGGTGCAGCTGAGAGGTTGAATCGGACTATTTTGGAAAGAGCTCGTTGTATGCTCTGAAATGCCAGTTTGGGGAAAGAATTTTGGGGAGAGGCATGTAATACAGTGGTTTATCTAATCAATCGTGCTCCTTCATCTCATCTTGATTTTGACATTTCGGAAGAGAGGTGGACTAGTAAAAGAATTTTTTTCAATCATTTGCATGTTTTTCGCTGTGATGCTTATGTTCACATTCCCAAAGAGCAAAGAACGAAATTGGATTTCAAATCCAAAAGGTGTGTATTTCTGGGGTATGGTGAGCACCAATTTGGTTTTTCATTTGTGGGATCCGGTTGCTCAAAAAGTTATATGTAGCAGGGATGTTATCTTTAATGAGAAGTCTTTCTCAGGTTTGCACAATCAGAATTCTACTTCTACTGATTTTCTTAAATTTGATTTGTTTGACAATGGCAATCATGTGCAAAGAGTTCCTCGAGTTACATTCTACCCATCCACTGCTATGCGACTTCCTTTCACTACTGTCCAAACTCAACCGTTGGACACAACCCGACCCCAAATTCAGATTTCTACTCCCACGTCGCAGTCTAATTCCCAATAGTCACAACATCTTGCCTCTGAATCAGTCATTGCCAATGACCAAAATACATCCGCACAACCAGCTTTCACTCAAACTCGAACACAAGGGGCTTTAAAAGGTGAATATCCACAGTATGGTGGAAATGAATTTGTGGTGAAAATACAGAGGGTCTTGATGAAGTGCCCAGCAAAGAAATTGGACAGAGTATTCAGCTACGAAGGTCTACAAGAGAACAGAAACATCCAAGCAAATTCGATGATTATGAATTATTATTTTCATTGTGCTCTGCACAGACAGAGCCTCAAACGTTTAAAGAAGCCTGCAATGATGTGAATTTGGTGCATTGGATGGACACCATGAAGGATGAATTGGAGTCTTTACGAGCAAATGATACTTGGGATTTGGTAACTCCTCCACCAAATTGGAAAATTTTGAAAAATAAATGGGTCTATAGGCTGAAAGAAGAAGATGCAAGATGGAAACGATACAGGGCTCGATTGGTGGTGAAAGGTTTTACTCAACAAAAGGGCATTGATTTTACTGAAATTTTTTCTCCGGTTGTGAAAATGCAAACGATTCGGTTGGTTTTGGGTATGGCAGCTACATTGGATCTCGAGCTTGAGAAACACGATGTTAAAACAACATTTCTTCATGGGGATATTAAGGAGGAATTATACATGGAGCAGCCTAACGGCTTTATTAAAAACAGTGAAGAACACTTATGTTGCAGGTTGAAACGAAGTTTATATGGGCTCAAGCAAGCCCTGCGACAATGGTATCTAAATTTTGATAGTTTTATGACTCAGCAAAATTTTATTTGTTGTGAATCAGATCTGTGTGTTTACTACAAGCGGCTTCCAACTGGTGAGTTTCTCATTCTTTTGCTTTATGTTGATGATATGCTGGTTGCTGGAACTAGTGTCCAGATTGTCAATGGATTAAAAAGGCATTTGGCTCTTCATTTTTCCATGAAAGATTTAGGGGCAACGAAGAGGATTCTTGGGATGGATATAATCCGAAATAGAGAGAAACGGGAAATCAAATTGTCTCAAGAGAAATATATTTTAAAAGTTTTGGACAGGTTTAATATGTCAAATGCTAAGTCGGTTTCTACTCCATTAGCTGACCATTTCTGGTTGTCTTCTGAGATGTGTCCTTCAACTCTGGAAGAAGAGAATCACATGGATAGTGTTTCGTATTCATCTGTAGTAGGCAGCCTTATGTATGCAATGGTTTGCACTTGTCTGGATATTGCTCATGCACTAGGAGTTGTGAGCAGATTTATGAGTAATCTGGGAAAAACTCATTGGCAAGCGGTGCAATGGATTCTTCGGTACTTGAAAGGTACCTCTGATTATGTTTTACAATTCAACAGTGAGAATACAAAACTTTATGGTTATGTTGATTCTGATATGGCCAGTGATTTAGATGAGAGGCACTCTACTACTGGCTATGCATTTACTTTTGCCGGGGCAACGATCAGCTGGGCCTCTCGTAAGCAACCCATAGTTGCTCTTTCCTCTACTAAGGCTGAATATGTGGCTCTCACTCAGGGCGCCAATGAAATGATATGGCTACAGCGATTGTTTGGAGAGTTGGGGTATATGCAGTCTAATTCTACTTTGTTTTGTGATAGTAACAACGCCATTCATTTGGCTAAAAATTCAGCTTTTCATAGTCGCACCAAGCACATAGAGATTCGGTATCACTTTATTCGTCATTGTCTTGAGGAAGGCAAGCTACATTTGGCAAAAATTGATACTAAAGCCAATCCGGCTGATATGTTAACAAAGGTTGTATCTCGGGAGAAGTTCGAATTCTGTAGAGCTTCTCTCGGTATTTTGACGACATAGCCATAAAGATCCAAGCAGGGGGATATCTTTGTGCAGCTCTGATCGCAGCTATGATTGAACTTCAAGTGGGAAATTGTAATGGCTCTGCATTGTAACGTTGCATGTCAGTGAAGCCCAATCATTCGGGCCTGCATGTAACTGAAGAATATGATTCGAAAACTGTTGCTTATCCCAGCTGCTGTGATGGTTAATAGAGATAATGTCTATGCATGTAAAGATATAGAGAGATAGCTGAGTGTTGCTGTGTATTGCACGTCTGTAATTTTTAATAAAAGAGTTGCCCCCTGCTTGAAGAGTGGATGTAGTCCAGATTGGACGAACCACTATAATTTTCTTGTCTCTGTCTTTCTGTGCATGTTGTCTAGTTTTTATTTCATTTTATTTTTCTGCTGTGTTCTTTATAACTCAACACATATAACAAATAATTAACAATTTAAATCTATGATATTTCTACAATTCACAATAATCCTTAAAATGTTTGAAATTTTTTTAACATTGACAAACATTTTAAGATTCATACAGCTGTTCAATTTTTTCTGTTACAAATGCTGTCACGTCTCCTCACGTATAAATGCAAGAAAACGGATGGTGTCAAAATGTACTTAAAATGCTACCATAATTTAGTTTCCATCAGACGAAGGGCTAGAGTACAATGACGGAAAAATAAAGCATAAACGACACGCAATGTTACAAAAGTGAATGGGCTTTTGTTTAACGGGCGTTTCATTTACAAAGTACTACGTTAATTAAATCGACTTTTTCCGTTCCCGTTACATCTCTCACGTAGGTAAGACAACGGTAAATAAAAAAATATGAAATCGAAGCATCCAATTATTTTGTTAACAAAGAAAGGCCGATAAAATGGTGTGAGAAATGCTAATAATATTGTAATATAGAACTAATCATAACATAACATTACGATAATAGATAGAGAAGCCGCGGCTTATGCATCACGATAACAAAATTTACAAGAAAATAGTTCAAGTCTTCCCTCATCATGTATGTAGTTTTACTACTATTGTTCACTGCAATCTAAACCACGTCTCCTTTATTTATGGTCTATATATTCTCCTCGGACTTACTATCTGCAAAAAGAACAAAAAGAAAACTTAGTTAATCACCCATTTAAGAGATGGAAATGTAAAATGTGTTGAAACGGAACTGTGAACTTACAAAGTGTCTAATAAGTAGGATGAGGTGGAGGAGAGCTATGCATGGGAGGATGACTGTAGTGTCCATGCTTTGGTGGGGGTTTTATTACTGGGTTGGGAGGAGATTTCTTCAAGGGAGGATGCACTTCACCAGGGCCATTGAATATAGGGGAACCTGGCTTGTGATAGAGAGGAGCATTAGCAGGAGAGAAGTGTGGGGATTTGTGGAAAGGTGGCGGCTTTGGAATAAGGGGAGAAGGGTGGGGCGATTGTGGGTTTGGAAATGTAGGAGGGTGAGCGTCTTGCATGGGAGGTTTCTTCTGGAATGGGGGCTTATGAATGATGGGAGAAGGGAAGTGTGGTTGTGGGCTCTGTAGTGGCGGTGGGAGCGGAGGTGGGTGAGCTCCTGGTAATGGCTTTCCATTGTGGTGGAAAGGACTAGGCAATGGCCTCTCCGATAAACCAACTGACACAAATGCCAACAAGACGATGAGTACAAAAGAATGGTGAAGAGCCATCGCTAACATTGTTGATGGTGAGTTGAAACGGTGAGAGGGTTGAAGAGTATTTATACACAAACAGGTGAAGGCGAGCGCAGTAGAAACTTCCAATTCACACTGCTCCGCTGCTACATTTTACAATAAATAAATAAAAAGGAAGACTAAAAGCTTATACGTGGCGTGAATGAAATAAAAGTCAAGATTTGCATGTCGGAGATAGTCCACAAAGTCGACTTTTTTCAACGTGTGTACGACAAACTTAGTTCGTTAATTACGCATCAATTAAGGAGTTTGAATAATATTTCTACGATTCGCAAAGTCCAAATATTTGGCACTCCGCGGCATTAGCGTCTCCTTTTGAGAATGGGAAGGACGTGTCACATGTGGAGGCAAACCGCAGAAAGTGAGAGAGAAGGAGAGGGATATTCAACGTTTAGGCGTGTGAATGCAAATGGGCCGGATCCGACTTGAGCGCTAAGTAATTCTAAAGTCTTGCCTTTATCTTGTAGGCTACTATTCAAAGATTTAAAAATAATTCAGGTATTGACGTCGGCAAGTGTTTCTCTAAAATGAAGGCCTCCGGATCTACCTCTCTTTCTCTCTATATATATAGGTAAGCCTCGGATCAATCTATATACATATAATGTCTTGGGATTATCAATCACATAAATTTTTATTCATATTTAATGTTATAATTAATATATGTTTGAATAAAATAAGTTTTAGGATTAAAAATTATAAATAACAGATTAGTGGGATTAGAATGTAATTTGCAATCACAAATGTCTCATGGCTACATATTTATAAGACAAATTATATATAACTTTGTTCACAAAACTATTTTTAGGATTTAAGATTTTACATATGATATTGCTATTCCAATCCTACAACCAAACTTCTAAACCCTCTTTATTATGTGTGAATATTTGGACACTAATTACACCCTTATGATTAGATAATTATTTCTAAAATGAAAAAAAATATCGTTATATATGAACTACCAAACTCCACCTACACTTTTGTAGCTACAAAACTATATTTAGGCACCCATGGGGACTTCATTGTCTAGGCCATATTATATCATGTGCATTCATATTGGGGGATTTAATATCTTAAAAATGAGGGTACAATATATTGCTTATCGGTGAAAATGGGGGGGCTTTTAATTCGGGCTATGTATTGGGAAGAAGTGAAAAAAAGGAGTTTCGGAAAAAATATTTTGAAAATAGGGGGATTATTTAGCATGCCATGAACGCACGTTACCCAAGTTCACTAAGTGAAGCCCTTGTGCAAGCACCAAAAGCTTTATAATTTCTTGAGCAATTACAAAATAAAAAAATTCAAATTTCAAAAACTTGCACAATTTCTAGTTAGCTTCTAATTCATTTTACCATATTTATGATTATTTCAACTATGTAACCTTAATAAAAGATCATGTATAATATCAAAGAGGTTATTTCGAAAGTAATCTTGGAGATGAAAATTTTCATGGATATGGATCATTTATGAAAGTAATTTTAAAATAAATTGACATAAATAAATGAGAAGAAGGCCAATGATAGAATCAACAACATCATTTGGAGTTAAATGATTTGAGACTTTTATTTCCCAATGTTGATATAATATTTTGCAACTTGTGATTACCTATTATTAGTTCTATAATTGATAGACTAATGAGATACAAAAAACTACAGGCCAATTTTTTTTAATAGATTATGCTTGGATACATATAAAAGATCTTTGAAATCTTAACCTATGATAAATATTTAGTTATATCAACTACAGTATTCTAATAAATCCCTTTTTGCAACAATAATTTAGATTGTGAGCTGATTATGTTTTATTTACAAAACATGTCATTATCATTTTGGGTCTATTTTATAGAATTGGTCCCTCTTCACTATTATTCCACCTTGCAATTATTAAAATTAGCCTAGTTTATTCTACAATGTCTTTTCTTCTTACTTAAAGCGTAATTATTATTTGCAATAGTCTTTCTTTAGAATCATAATGTTATTAGATATTGGTGATTAGTACAGCCTATGGTAGGTTCTACCCTTTCTATAACAATTTCAAAGAGTTTCACGGATTTATGGTGGGTTTATAAATTTCATATTGTGGTATGGTGGAAATGGATTTACAATTCCTTTTTTATTATTTTTTATTTTATCTTTTTGAGGTCAATGCTCTATTTTTTAGTGATTGATGTATTTTTCATGTTTGTCGACCATTCAATATTCCTTCCACATGGATAACCAGTTTTGAAATAGGGTTTATGACATTTACCTACCCCATTATTTATTTTTTAGCTTCACCTAAAATGGTTTGTTATTTAATATTAATGAGATACTTTTTAAAATGTGTATTGCTAAGTGTGTTAATGGGGTTTGGGAAACGGGTTGGGGATTCATGTTACATTTACAAGAATGATTCACAAAGGGCTTTTTGTCATGCTTTTAAAAACCCATGTCATGCAAGAATGAGTGCTACAAAAATAATTCTAGAAATATTAGTAACTCTATTTTTGGAGCACTTAATCGGTCTCCTGATATCTTTAATGAAAAATTTTCTATTTTTATTTTGATATGGCTTGTTATTAAAGATTTACTAGCTCAATTATGAGA
Organism: Cryptomeria japonica; assembly: GCF_030272615.1. Lineage (NCBI taxonomy): Eukaryota > Viridiplantae > Streptophyta > Pinopsida > Cupressales > Cupressaceae > Cryptomeria > Cryptomeria japonica. The sequence continues at coordinate 649,562,348 of NC_081408.1, forward strand.
TTTATTTCCCCATCTCCTTTCCTTGGAGGGTAACGTTCTCTAAGTAAAATAAAATCAAAGAACTCTACTACATATGGATGCAAGGTTATCAATCACTCTTTCTCATAGAATTAATATGAAAAAGTAGATTGTTATTAATCTTGAAATAAATATCCAAACATATAAAAAATGACCTTTTGGGGGACTCAAATTCATGCTTTCTCTGTAAAAAAGAGGGTCAACAAAAAATGCCCTAGTTTTAAGCTAAGGCCTTTGAGAAACTCAATTTTTAGGGCACTAAGGTTAATATGGAAACTCCTATGGAGGACTATATTATGACTATTTCATAAGATTTCCCTCATGGCAATGTTAATTCTAAAGAGAATGTAGAGAGAATTAACCCTAAACATGATGTTGAAAGGGAGGCAATTGGGGAAGATATTGTGAAAGATACTCCAAAAGATAATACTACTATCCCTAATCATTTGTTCAATACCAATACTACACAATCTAAGAATAGCTAGGCATTTGCATAAGATAAGATTAGAGCTATGTTGAATGAAGCCAAGAATAAAGAAAAAATTCTTGATCAAGTAGAATCAGTGGAAGTTATACTCTCTTTACCTAATATGATATTCGAAGATAAAGAAGGTTCAAATTATCCATTGAAAAATCTCCATGCCCAAGTACAGATGAAATTATTGGAGGGGTTGATAAGAATGTATCATTTATAGAGAAAAGAGAAGGGAAAAAGAAAACGAAACACCTTAGTAGAGGTCAAAGTGAACAAAAGAGAAAAGGGAAGGAAAAACAAGAGATAGTAACCAAGTGTTTTGACAAATTTAGGAACAACAAAGAAATAAAGATGAATTTGAATTGCATTAGTTGGAACATTAGGGATGAACTTGAATTGCATTAGTTGGAACATTAGGGATTAACTTGAATTGCATTGGTTGGAACATTAGGGATGAACTTAATAAGCTTTTAGTTTATTTTCAGATTTGTTTTTACCAATGCAAAGGGTATTCCTAGATATATGTATGTTCTTCATTACCAATTTTGATATAGGAAGATTAATTATTATGTATGTTATGATATGGAATTAGTGTGATTAAACTAATGTTGTTTATACTTAAGGTATGAATGGTTGGATCTATTGACATGTGTTGTGGATGTCATTTCTAATCATGTTGGATTTTTGCCTTATGGCAATAACTTTGAGCCTTTTTTATCACATCAAATTTGATGTTTGTGTTCTTGGATTGGTGCATCTTCACCTTGGTTTCTTCCATTTCTTCCATTTTTTCATGTTAGAGGCTGATAGTAGTTATCAATTGAGGTGGTGGTCACTTTGATTTTGTTGGAGATTCATGTGGTTTCACATATGGCTATGATGATGTATTTCACTTGTTGACCCTTATCAATGTATACCTATAAAGTGGAAAATTGAACCCTAGTGATTCCCCACCTAGGAGAGAGAAAGTAAATAACTAGGATAATTTTCACTTGGGAGATACTTTACATTCAAAAGAGGGGTTGAATTCACTAGATCCAAACCCTAGAGTGAATAAGGATCTGAATACTAAGTCAATTGCAAGGGTGCAATGCAATTTACCCTCTTTTATAAGTAGAAGAGTTGACTTGTTGACTATGTAGAAAAGAGAGATAAAATGGGTGAAATGAGGAGCTAGTGGTTCAAGATCGCGTGGTAAATTTGGATATGAGATATTTAGACTGATATGGATCTTCCCTGCAAATTTGAAGAAAAGTCGTCAGGACCATGTTGAAAGTGCACACGGTTCTCCGAAAAATCCTTAAAACTAAAAGGGTTTTTCTGTCTCTGCAAATGAAGCCCAAACCTTCAATTAAAGTTGTGCACCTACAACCTACACACAAAAAAGAAGGGAAGAAGGTTCATGGATAGGGGTTTGCCTCAGTCAAACCCCAGTTGAGGAATCAACCTTCAAAGAAAGTAATTGCAAATGCTTAAATGTAAATGATGCAAATGTATACCTTGTAGATTTGCAATTTGTTGATGATGATTGCTTTTCTTATTGAATGTAATCACAAGTGTTTCATGAAATGGCATGTAACATGACAAAACCCTAACACACACACACGCTTGCAAATTAATGTTGTAATTTTTATCCAATGGATGAATGAAGAAGACACATGAAGAAGGAGATGTTTGAATACTTGAACGCTTGAATGCTTGATGATGTATATTTTCGCCTATGCTTCCTTATCCTTGTATATTTTTACTTCGCTTATGAAAATGAGACGACTACATTCCCTTTTATACTTGCCTCAGAGGATTAATTTCCATCTCACTGAAGACCAACCTAGGAGAACTTTAGTCCCCGAGAAGCAAATTAGGTCCAATGGGTCAGATGGACCCATCTTAGGGACACCCTAAGAGGAAGGATAGGGGTGCCACACCCCTGTCCTAGGGTGGACAAGGGTGCCATGCCCTTGTCCTGCCCTATTTTAGGGCCTGGACAGGGTCTCAAGGTGATGCAGGGGCCAAAATAGGAGAAGATTTAAAATTATGATGCAAAGAAGGTTCCAAATTGAGTAGGAGAATGTAGTCGCAAAGGTGAGGGCCTAAAATGCAGTCAAAATTGAAATGGTTGCAATTTTATGATGCTACATTTATCCCCCACTTTAACGGGAGTATGGCTTACACCAATACAACCAGTAAAGTAGAAGAAAGAGAGAGATGAAGACAAGAGATATGGAGCAATACCACAAGGAGTATAAGACATCACTAATCTTAAGGAATAAAGCCCCAAATCTTAGGATCTTAACTCACTCAAACATATGCAAGAGCACACAAGACAAAAGGAACAAGGCAAACAAAAACAAGACCAAGCACAAAAGACACATGACAAAAACAAAACATGAGACCATAAATCAACTAGCCAAAGAGACCTTGATACAAATGTCTCAAACAACTAATTGAAACACAAAACAAATGTCATCACATAAACACCAGTAATCACATAAAAGAGAAAAGCTGACATCATCCATGAACCATTAATAGTAAAACTATGAGCTCATGAGAGGAAGGAGAGAGAGAACATGAATACAAACTTTGGTGATCCATGAGAAGAAAGGCGAACAAGAGGAAACCATGGACATATCACCCCTAGATTTAGCTGATCCATGGAGAAAAAGGACATGGAAAACTAGCCCCTAGAGTCTGTCTAGGTTATCCATGTAAGGGAGGAAGGTGAGAACGTCGTTAGTTCCACTCAACCTCGTGCGCATGTGTGCAAGTGAGGTTTGAAGCACCTCATAGGAGTCTATGCCTAATTTTGCTACAACCTATATAAGATGTATAGTACAAGTGTCAAGAAAGTAGCGATATCTCGCTCTAAGATTTTGCCCTCTGGTTTCGAGAATATCCCACTGTATACGAGTAAAGTGGCAACATATCGCTCTAAGAGGTTGTGCTCTAGTTCTAAGAATGACCCACTGTATAAAGGATACAATGCGCGAGAGAAATATAATACAAAAGGAGCAGTGTGGGTGCCCCCCCCCTTAAGATGTCAACATAGTTTAATGTTGATATCTTAAGGAAAGTAGAACAAGGATGCATACCTTCAACATAAAGAAGATATCCATTATGCAATAATGTCATAGATCTATGCAAAGAGGGAATACTCTTCAAGCAAGGATAAGATAGTTGAATAGAGATATCTTGCTATAAGTGTAAAGGAGTTCCTTGGAGGAGAAGAGATCTTTGCTCAAAAGACATCTACCTCTAAGAGGAGTTGTCTTAGACAATAATAACATCTTCTAAAATGAATCACATAAGAGAAAAAGAATTCAATCCTTCCTCCTATTGCTAGGGGAAAGGGATTCTTGATGAAGGATGACTCACTTTTAACTTAACACAGATGGGTGAATTTATTATAGATGTACATTACCAAGTGTGAAAGAGATTGTAGTCAAGACTTACACCTCTTGTATAAGAGAGAACCTTTGATTGGAAAACAATAATTCCACACAAGGAATGACATCAAGTAATAAAACTCACACCATCCACAACATAGGAAAGAGTGGATCCTTAGAGAAAGAGAGAGGGAGAGAGATCATTGCCCCCAAAGTGGTTAAAATAGTCAAAATTTTATGGAGAATCCGTTGAAGCTGATGATCCGATAGAGTAAGTCAATGGAGCTATTGATGTAAATGGGACTGCTGCTTCTAGGTCTACTATTGTTGGATCTGCAAACACGGATGTTGGTCTTGCTACTTATCCTTTTGTTGGTCTTGTCTACCTTTACTACTAGATGATATGTTGTCTCTACTACTAGATATGTTGTTGTTGAACCAACAGCCATGGGTGGGATATAAAATTGGGAGGGCAAGGCCTAGCATCCCAACTTTATGGTTTCAAAAGAATTACACAACTTCTAGAGAGAGATTACTCATAAGAGACGTATTGTCTCAAGCAAGTAATATATCCTAACCAAGGAACATGAATGTGCTCGCATGAAGGATAACTCCATTCAAGAAAGGACATCAAGTTATGAATAACACAATAGAAGAGGTAATTTGCAAAGAGAGAGAAAGAAGAAGAAGATTCACAAAAGTTCTCTTGAGGAAAGAGTGTTCATAATAGATGTACCATTTCAAGCAAGGAGAAGATCCCACTCATGGAATAGACATGCGCTCGCATGAAGGAAAACTTCATGCAAGAAAGGACATCAAGTTTATTAATAATGTACTCCATAAAGAAAATACAAAAACCTTAGAAAGAGGAAAAGGAATATTCTTTCCCCCCAAGCATAGAGGCAAGAATAAATATACTATTACATTGCTCACTAAGTATGATTGCACCTAAAATTGTACCACCATGAATGACAAGGAGCCCCCAATTGTTAGGCTAACTATGTCACATAGTGAGGAGCAACATAATAGGAACTTGAATGTTATTTTAAATGATCATGATGAATATGCCATTCATTATCGGATGTTATTTTTAACATGCCTAAATCAATGTAATGTTGTATTTGTGTTTTCAAAGCTTGAAACTCATTAGTAGAATGGCCATGGGTTTGATGATATTTACAAAAAGAAGAATTTTGAGAATGTTGTTTTTGTTTTCTTCTTTGTTTAGGACAAAGAGGAGCTATTAATTTGGGATTTAGAAGATTGTTCAACACATTTCCTTGTTGCAACTCAAAATTAGAATGAGAAGGTGCAGATTTATAAGACAATGGAGAAGATGTTGACAAAGGAAAGTATAATTTCTCATGACTTTCTCTCTCACATTCAAGCATTTGTCAATTGCATCCATGTGTATGTTCAAAAGAGGGTTCACTCTTAGGGGGAATTGGATTGAAGTTTAAAGAGGCCCAATCAATTTCAAGATTTGTGTTAAGAGAAAAATTTGGAATATGAAATTTAGGCATCTTAGACTTTCTAGAAAAGGTAGGAGTGAAATATAAGGACCCCCAATAATCTTCTAAGAGTTCTTCTTTAGGAACTTCTTTGGTAGGAGATGATTTATTTTAGTGAATTTAAGAGAGGATTGTAGGAACTAAGAAAGCATATGATGTTTCACTTATGTTCTCATCAACTACCTCATTAGTATATGTGTAAGGCACAACATGATAATTAGGAAGAATTTTTGGTTTCCTAGGAACATGAATGGAATTGATTTTATTTTTATTAGGATCTTGATTTTTGGGAGAGAGAGCATTATGATGAGAAATAATATCACCCTCTTGTTCTAAGGTATCTTTATGTTCAAGACACTCATTAGGAAAAGTATTATCATATGTAATTAATGCTTCATCTTTAGAGGGAAGATCATGTAAAGAAGGTGTGGTATCACTAGGATAAGTAGCCATAATATCATCCTCTTGCACCAAATAATCCTTATGAGGGAGGTAATTATTAGGAGAAGAAGGAACACAATTCTACAAAGATTCATCTTTAGGAGGGAGACCTTTGAAATAAGTGTCCATGTTCCCTTTTTCCACAAATGTGCCCTCATCAATGAGATCAATTTTGGGAGAGGGTAAATCATAGGTATGAATGAAAGGGAGAACTAAAATATCATCATATGCATGAAAGGGAATATCAAGAACATCTTTAATGTAACTTGAAATTGAATTAGAAAAATAAGATAAGAACTCCATATGCACTTATGATCAAACAAGAAACTCATATGTCATTTAACCATAATAATGTTCACCCCATACATGCATAGAAAATTGAATAAAGGAGGGAAAATGGAATTTGAATTGCAAATTTGAAATTGGAATTTTGAATTTGAAATTTGAAACTTGCAAAATAATTGAATAATTCAAAATTCTAGAAAAAATAATTATTCAATTAAAAGAACAAATTGATTAAAATAATAATAATGCAACCTCTTATGAAATTGAAAATTAAAAATTAGGATTATGTAAAAAAAATAACCTCTAAATTTAAAATTTTAAAATTATCCAAAAGAGATTAAAATTAGGGCTTATTGAAAAACCTCTTAATTTTAAAAATTGAAAGTTGTTGAATTGAAATTTTGAAATTTAAAATTAGGGATGTTCTTAATTAACCACTTAATTTTAAACTATATCTTGAAAATTGAAATGTTGAAAGTGGAGATTATTTTTTATTTTAGAGGGATCAAAATTTGACAAAATCAGCCAATTTTTTGGATTTAAGCAATTAAATACAGTCATAACAATCTGCCAAAATTTTGAGAAAAAAGTCAGAGACCAAGTTGAAAGTGCACACGGTCCTCACAACTTTTTCAAAAAATTTCAGGGATGAAAGCTACGATGATTTGAGCGCTATCCCGAAAAAATTGATTGATTTTACGATCTCTAGATAGGTCAAATTAAGGTTTGAATGCTGAAATAGAACGTTGTTAGGGTTTTGAAAAAGATAAGTAATTGAATTGTAATATTGAAAAAGATCAAACCTAATGAATAAGGCCACCTTAAATATTATTTAGAAGACTGAAATTGGTTGAGATTGATTGAAATTTGCACAAAATCCAATTAAATTTGAAAATTAGGGTTTTAGGACCTAACCACTAAATTTTGAAATTTTAATTTTGGGAAAAGGAGGGAAATTGAATATTTGAATTTTAGGCAAGAAGACAAGTTTGACAACAATGATAAATCTGAAAAACGGAAGTAAGATCCAAGTTTTGCACAAATTCAATTTCAAATCTACATTTTTTGTAAATTGCAAGAAAATCAAACATTCAATTTTGAATTTGTTTTCAACCTTAGGAGGTTTAAAATTTGATAAAATCAGCTAATTTCTTGGATTTAAGTAGAAAAATATTGTCAATTCCAAGTCCCAAAATTTTGGGAAAAAAGCTAGGGACTGTGTGCAAGTTTAACACGGTCTAACCAACTTTTTTTGAAATTTTTAGGGATGATAGAAATTATGATTTTATTGTAGAATCCAAAAAAACAACTGATTTGGAAATGTCTAGATAGGTCAAATTAGCAGTCAAAGGTCAAAATAAGAGATTCTTAAAAATTAGGGTTTTACTATATAATCACTTAATTTTCAGAATGAAAAAATAGATTTTTTTTGCAAGTTTGAAATAGAAATCAGATCTGTAACAAGCAACCAAAATGCTACAATTCACAAGCTTAATTTCCTCAAAATGAAAAATTAGGGTTTTTATGGAATTAACCTCTAAATTTTGCAAAAAGATCAAACTTGGAAATGAAATTTTAAAGTTCAAATTGCAATTATTCAAATCTAACAAATAAGAAATCAGAATTAAGATGTAGGACATCGGGTTCACCAAAATGTAAAGTGCAAAATTGAACCCTAATGATTCCCCACATAGGAGAGAGAAAGGAAATCACTAGGATGATTTTCACTTGGGAGATACTTTACATTCAAAAGAGGGGTTGAATTCACTAGATCCAAACCCCAGAGTGAATAAGGATCTAAATACTAAGTGAATTTCAAGGGTGCAATGCAATTTACCCTCTTTTGTAAGTAGAAGAGTTGATTTGTTGACTATGTAGAAAAGAGAGATAAAATGGGTGAAATGAGGAGCTACTGGTTCGAGATCGTGCTGTAACTTTGGATCTGAGATATTTAGACTGATATAGATCTTCCCTACAAATTTGGAGAAAAGTCATCAGGACCGTGTTGAAAGTACACATGGTCCTTCGAAAAATCCGTGAAACAAAAAAGGGTTTTTTTGTCTCTACAAATGAAGCCCAAACTCGCAATTACAGCTATGCACCTGCAACCTACACATAAAAGAGAAGGGAAGAAGGGTTGTGGATAGGGATTTGCCTCAGTCAAACCCAGATTGAGGAATCAACCTTGAAAGAAACTAATTGCAAATGCTTAAATGTAAATGATGGAAATGTATACCTTGTTGATCTGCAATTTGTTGGTGATGATTGCTTTGCTTCTTGAATGTAATCACAAGTGTTGCATGAAATGGCATGTAACATGACAAAACCCTAACACACACACATGCTTGCAAATGAATGTTGTAATGTTGTTCCAATGGATGAGTGAAGAAGACACGTGAAGAAGGAGATGTTTGAAGACTTGAACACTTGAATTCTATATGAAGTATATTTTCACGTATGCTTCCCTATCCTTGTATAATTTTGCTTCGCTTATGAAAATGAGAGGACTAGATCCCCTTTTATACTTTCCTCAGAGGGTTAATTTTCATCTCACTGAAGGTCGACATAGGAGAATTTAAGTCCCCGAGAAGCAAATTAGGTCCAAGGGTCAGATGGACCCATCTTAGGGCCACCCTAAGAGGGAGGATAGGGGTACTATGCCCCTGTCTTGCCCTATTTTGGGGCTTGGATAGGGTCTCAAGGTGATGGATTGTCCAAAACAAGAGAATATTTGAAATGATGATGCAGAAAGGGGTCCCAATTGAGTAGAGGAATGCAGTCGCAAAGGTGAGGGGCTAAAATACGGTTAAAATTGCAAAGGTTTCAATTTTATGATGCTACAACATTAAGTTGGAGAATATCAAGATAATGTGTTGTACATCTTGCATAATGTTTATAATATTTTGTATTATTATGTTTGTGGTACACCTATGGGCTTCTAGATGAATGTGCATCACTAGGAGTTAACATTATTGGGGCCACTTTGTGTGTTCTATATAACATTGAGAAATATATTTAATGTGAGTCTCATGTTAGAGAAATGTATTTAATTTTATATTGAGGAAATATTAATAAAGTGAAAAATTAGTACCCAATATTAAATATGGGGTCAATGGTTTTGTGAACTCATGGTTCTTACTCACGCAATATACTTTACTTGTCAGTTGTATTTACATGTGAGGTTGATTCTATATAAGCAAGAACATATTTAGCTATTAAGGTTGGATGGGTGAGTGAGTTGTCATTATTGAGTCTTTATTAGGACTGCATATTTTGAGCATGGAATGGGATGTGTAGACTAATACTTGTACACGTGGAGGTTGAACTAAAGGGCTTGATGTTTTAGAAGTATTCATTGTAGCTCTATAAGTGTTTTGTATTACTTTATTGGTTAATAATAAGATCAAGTATGGATGATTTTGGAGGCTTGGTTTTTTTTCTCATGAGAATTTTCCTACAATATATCTTGTGTTATCTTGTGGCTTATCTATTTTATCTTGGCATAATAGTTATTATGTAAGCTTGTATGCATGTTTTTCTCTCATTGGGTTATGTAGGAAATTGATTAAATGAACTGGGTATAGAAACATAATTTCCTAACAACCTCTACTCAAAAGAAGGTGGTTTAAAAAGTTGTATAGACAACATGTGAGGAGTCATTTATGTCTTACTATAACTAGAAATTTCATATGTAATTAGGATTATATCCAAGTTCATGGTAGATCCACACATTGAACATTGGAAATAAGCTAAATGAATATTTAAAAATATTAAAGATATCTATCAGCTTGGAATTGAATACAAATATGGAGGAGAGCCTACTCTAATTGCATATATAGATTCTAATTGTACAAGTGACAAGGACGATAAAAAATTAACCTGAGGATACATCTTTCATCTTGGCTTAGAACCAATTTTTTAGAGCACTAAAAATAAATCAACAATGTCACTATCATATTCAAAGGTTGAATATATTGGTTCATCACATGCATCCCAAGAATCATTATGGCCTAGAATAATACTTGAAGAAACACAACATGCCCAAGATTGTCACACTATTATATTTTGTGACATCAAAACACTATCAAGCTAGCAAAAACTATTTTATATCATGCCTGGTCTAAGCATATAGAAGTGCATCGTCACTTTGGTTTTGACTTGGTTGAAAGTCATGTGGTGGAGTTACAAATTTTAGAAAGTAGTATCAAATAGTTGGCATATTTATGAAAGTGCTACCTATAATAAATTTTTTCAAACTTAGATACTTGTTATATCTCAAAGAAATTTATATATAATTATTTTTTGTAATTATCATCTCCAAATAATCATTTTTTCCACTACATTTTGAAAATATATTGTTTGTATAAAAAGATTCCATAGATATCTATAACAAATAATTAGTGCATAAATTAATATCTATTATCCACTACTAGGACTCACATTTGCGTACTTAATATGTTGAAAATAGTTACTATATTTCTACAATTCAGAATAATGCTTAAAATGTTTATAAAATTTTAACATTCAAAAATATTTTTTAAGAATCATACTGTTGTTCAGTTTTTGTCACAAATGGTGTCACTTATGATATAAATGTATAAAAACAGACGGTGTCACAATACAGTAAAACGACTCTCAAATTTTGGTTCCCATTAGACGAAAAGCTGAAGCAGAATGACGACAAAATAAAACATAAATGACAGGCAATGTTACAATAGTGAACGGATTTTTGTTTAACAGGCATGGCTCTTTCCGTTCTTACGTTGATTAAACAGCTTTTTCCGTTCTTGTAATTGAGATTTACATCTTCCGCACAGGTAAGACAAACGTAAATAAAAATATATTAAATTGAACAGGCAAGCAATTAATTTGTCAGCAAAGGAAAGCCCATTAAAAATAGTGGGAGACGTGTTGTTATTATAGTAATATATTTTTATTTATAACATAACAATACGGTAATAGATAGACAAGGCGGGGCTTCTACGTTACAACGATAACAAAATCTACGAGTGAATAGTTCATGTATCCATTCATCTTTCTCATCAGCAAGACAAACATGTAGTAATAATACTATTGTTCATTACAATCTAAACCAGGTCTCCTTTACTTATAGTCTATATATTCTCCGCGAGCTTGCTATCTGCAACAAGAACAAAAGAAAACTTAGTTAATCACCCATTTAAGAGATGGAAATGTAAGATGAGTTGAAACGGAATTGTGAACTTACAAAATATCTAATAAGTAGGATGAGGTGGAGAGTTATGCATGGGAGGAGGATTAATGTAGTGTCCATGCTTTGGTGGGGCGTTTATTACTGGCTTGGGAGGAGATTTCTTCAAGGGAGGATGCACTTCACCAGGGCCATTAAATATGGGGGAGCCTGGCTTGTGATAAAGTGGAGCATTAGCAGGAGAGAAGGGTGGGGGTTTGTGGAAAGGTGGCGGCTTTGTAATGAGGGGAGAAGGGTGGGGCGATTGTGGGTTTGGAAATGTAGGAGAGTGATCGTCTTTCATAGGAGGCTTCTTCTCGAATGGGGGCTTCTGAATTAAGGGAGAAGGGAAGTGTGGTTGTGGGCTGTGTAGTGGCGGTTGAAGCATAGGGGGGTGAGCTCCTGGTAACGGCTTTCCATTGTGGTGGAATGGAGGAAATGGCCTCTCCGAAGAACACACTGACACAAATGCCAACAACACGATAGGTAGAAATGAATGACGAAGTTCCATCGCCATTGTTGACAGTGAATTGAAATGGTGCGAGGGTTGAAGAGTATTTATACACAACCAGGTAAAGGTGAGCGCAATAGAAACTTCCAATTCACACTGCTTATAAGAAATTTAATGGTTGTACGTTGCGTGAATGACAGAAAAGGTGAGATTTGCGAGCACGAGATTGTCCACAAACTTTACTTGTTTTCAGACGCATGGACGACAAATCAATTAAGGAGTTGGAATAATATTTCGGCGGATCTCAAAGTCCAAATATTTTTGGCATTTTCAAGATGCGACATTAGCGTCTCCTTTTGAGAAAGCTAAGGACGTCTCACATGTGGAGGCAAACCGCAGAAATTCGGGGTAAAGGATATTCAACGTTTAGCCATGTGAATCCGCCTACAATATCGCTCGGAAAATATTTAGCTGAGTGTCTAATAAAGTTATTCTGAATCCTTTTCTTACCTTTCACATATTAAACCGAGATTTACCACATTTATGTTATTCCAATAGTTCCTGGTATTCCAACTTGTAGGCTAATATTCAAAGCAATAAATAAGTTTTCTCTAAAAAGCATCTTGGTCATTTTCTTTGTAGACGCGTTTAGTCTACATCATCCTTCTCGTGGGTTAAGTTTAGTTTTAAGTTTAATTCAATAAAATGTATATGGTACAATAAATTAAGAATGGTAGATGATAAATTAGTGTCAATTTTGTGATTAAGATGTTTTGTTGCTTTTATGTACAAATGTACATCTAACAATTTAGGATTAATTTAAAATTACAATTTTTTGGGTATGTATTTTATATATTTTAGTCTTTCATTTTAATTGGTTGACCTTCACTTCTTTGTTTTCTAATATTTGATAAATTAGTGATATTTATTAAAATCTTTATTAGGCTAGTATTATGTTAAAAGGAGATATTTTTTTCTAATTGAACCCTCAAACATATGTATGTATAATTAAAAATAACAAGCTTCTATCACACAAATGCTCTTATGAATGCTTTTGTGGAGCTTGAATCCTTTCAATGCACCAGTTGAAATGTGCAATACAAATATTATTCCAAGCAAAGAAGACTATTTCTTGTGTCAAAATAAATACATTGAATACCTTTAAAATACAAGGTCATAGCAATGAATTGTGAGAATGAATAAGAAGAAGACCAATAGAAGAATCAACAACATTGCATATACTAAAATACTTAAACATTTCACCTTCCCTACTTGTTATATCCTATTAGCTTATGATAACTTATGATTAAATCTATAATTGAGAAACTACTATAGATTACTATAGATTATGCTTGGATATGTAAAAGTGATCTTCAAAATTTCAACCCATGATAAATATGTTGTCATGTCAATCAGAGTAGTCTTATTTCTCTTTTGGAAATCATTCACTATGAGTTTATGATGTTTGATTTGTGAAAGATGCCCTTGATTTTTAAGGCCTTTTTTATAGACTCGTGGTTAAATTGGTCCCTCTTGGCTATTATTCCAACTTATGGTTGTTAAAGTTAGCCTATTTTATTCTATAATGGCATAGATTCATGTTTTCTTTTCTTTTATCCTTTTGAGTTAATTTATTGTTAGTTTTGAATTTTAATGTGTTTCTCATGGTTTTCAACCATTTTATATTCCTTTCTTTGACATGGATATCCATATTTTAAATAGGGTTTGAGATGTTACCCTACATCATTATCATTTTTTTGGCAATGAAAATTTATAAAATCAATCACAAATTCCTCATTTTCATGACTTGGTTTTTAGCATGTTTTACACCTAAGAATTTAGTGATCTCCCATCAACTCCCAAACCTTACTAGCTACATATGTTTATAAACTTCCATAAAAGTTGATTACACCTAAATACCTTCAATATTAGAAATTTAATGAACCCATTTATGGAAGTTGTAGTCAAGTTCTCATGCCTAGCTCATTCATTTTTTTTAGAACATATTCTTAGACTATACTACTTTACCATGTACTACTAATTCTATTTATTGAATTTAATTTTTAGTATTTATTGCATGAATAGAAAATTAGATTAAGGTTTCAATAGATCTCTTGTTATATATAGAAATCTCAGAACACTACATTCCTCATCATTTTATGACTTCTAGAGTATGTTTGGCATTCCCTTGTCTTGATAAGTTGTCACTTGAATTCATTTCCTTTCTTGCTATATACTTTTATTATTTTGAGTTATATGTGTAATATTGATAGTGCAAGCCCATAATCAAAGTCTAAAAACCCACTTTATTACCATTAGCATTTTCATGCCCATGATTTACCATTGATAACTAGTCTAAGAATACATGAAATGAACTATTTTTCTCCTTAGCTTATCCCATGTAAAAATTTAAAAAATGATGCCTAAGTCTTTGGCTTTTTGGGTAAGTCCAGTGGTTATAAAACTTTTGTTGGTCCCCAACATGGTTTACACAACCTTGCCAGGGTACAACATGGTTTTCATGACATCCCCAAGCTTTGCTTGTCATAAGTTTCAAAATCTCTTACAAAATGATTTTCAGAGGTTCGACGTGATTTCAAAACCACTATTGACTCACAACATAAGTTTGGAAAACAATGTTGACCCCTTCTTGTAACTCCCAACTACTGAGAAGGAGAAGTGCACATTCTCAAAGGAATCTCAAAAAGACATGCCTTTTGACATTAGAATTTGATTATGGAACCAATATCAACTTTAACATGTCAACAACCCCACTCTCAATGATATGAATAAAAGGGGATTAAGAGGCTATGGTGAAGGGAAACCAAGGACTCCACATGGAAAAATTCTATGAGTTCATAGGAATAAAAGATAGGGAGTCATCCCAAGGTGCAATGGTAGGTGAAGTTGCCAAGTGTCATCAAGTCCATATCAGTAGGTCGTTGTTGACTAAAAGTGTATGCAAGCTTGTTATGATCAAACATGGTATGATTAATCATTCCTGATTGATCATCAAGATCCATAGTCATGTTTTAGAATAGATAAGAAGTTTGAATATTGAATCGGTAGATATTGATCATATAGATCAATGGCCCATGAAAATCAGGAACAATGGCTAATGTTTGACTGTTTCTTAAATGGCCCTAGACTAGGGTTTCCATGCAAAGATTTGTCATAGTGGGAGTAAATCTAATGCCCCACCCTGTTAACTACTATCTTTTATGGCCAAGGTAAAAGAACGGGGTCATTAAGTTGCTTGCATATTTCTATACGCTCTCATGCTCTTGCGTTGTCTTTTAGGGATGATGAAAATAATTGAAGAATTTAGGTCTTTTTCATGTTTACCCAAAAGTCTTTTGTTTCCTCTCATGTCCTTTTTCTCCTTTGGACTCATAACTCCCCCATATTTTGAGGACGAAGTCAATTTAAAACAATCATATTGATATCATATTATTTATCTAATATTTATACCAACCATAAATCTTTAAATCCCTTATTTTTCCTTACATGATCTTGTTTGTATGTGTAATCATCTTGATTTTTCCTATGTTTTGGGTATTTTATTTTTGCAACATTCTTGTCTATGAATGTATATTTTTTGAAAGGAAATTTCTCTAGATTGATGTACACAATTAATTTAAGGTGGGTGCATACATTTCTCTATGCATTTAACTCTATTCAAACACCAAAAGAGTAGTTTTTCACTAATTTACCACACACCACAATAATGTTTGTGCTATCACAAAACCTTTTTGTAGCACTTTTAACAAGACTATCTAGGAAATAGAGTATTTTTTCTTGGCCAATATTTTATGATACCCTTTGCATGAAGCTCAGCTAGTATATCTAAGGATTTTTACCAGCCCATGAAGCCTTCACTTGTTTATGAGCCACCTAGCATAACATTTTCTAGCCTTGTGAGTTATTAACCCTTGACAAAATGGCTCCTACTAAGCATCCAAGGATCTTGCTAGTCCTAGAGACCATGTTTTATGTGTTTGTGACATGAGTCCAGTGTTCACAAATATGGATCATAGTGAGAATCTATGGATATTACGAATCCTAGATGCCATGCCCTGTGCTATATATGCTTCATATAAATTTTAAAAGTTGATCACAATTTTGCTCACTTTGTGTTTGACCTTTCATCTTGATATTATAGATTGATGAGACCTAGAATCTTAGAGGTTGTTGCATTGTTAAGGTTGAAGTCATCTTATCTCTCCAATATTTTGATAAAATAATCTTCAGCTTCTCCATACTTTACAAGTATGAGAATAAGTTCATCCTCTCACTAAAGCAGAAACTAAATGTAGTATCATAAATTATTGGCCTTAATAATTTCACATTAGACTTGGGACCCATTTTGGAAGATATGCCTAATTTATGAATGGTTGTGCCTAGTTTCAACAACACTTCCATAAACTTGGTTCATTCCCCTATTCCTAATACTTTTTGTAGCTTGTTTTGCAAAGGCTAGGGCACCTAGTGGTCATATCTAGGAAAAAAGAGCTCAACTTTCAAAGAATCAAAGTCAATTGTGAAAATAGCATTTCTTTGTCAACTTTCACCATAAAATTATTTTAGAAAGGTGTAAGTTGCATATGAATAGATCTCCCTTTCCCATTTAAAATTATATCAAGTTCAAATAAGACTCCTAAATTCCTACCAATCAAATCTAACATATATCTATATTTAAGGAGCAAAACATTCAAGCATGCAAGTTTGGTCAATTATATCATGTTTTTTAATGTTGAAATAATGCACTAATATGTTACAAGACTTCACTCCATCACATCAATTCTTGTGTAATATTCCATAAAAGGGTTTCACACTTGAGGTAATATCCTCTCAATTCAACATTTTATTGCTTGTTTAGCTTATATCCTTGCAAGGGCACGCACTCAAATCTCATCATTAGCCATTGTATAAGTGGAAACACTAACATGGGGTTTGACTTAGGAATGCCCTTAAAGGAATAATATTTTTTATTACTGTTCATGTGTGTGGATGTAGATCTTATAGTGGGAATACTATAGAAATGCACAACATATGGTGATAGACTTCAACAAAATTTGAATGAATGAAAAAGCCTCAGACTAGAGCACTCAGTGCTCTCGTTCTATCATTTTGAGATTGATTTTTGCAAAACATTGGTAAATGACCTTCTAGTTATTTGTTTGATCATCTACAACAATTGCAAACACCTTTAGACTAGGATGCCCAACACCCCTCTATGACACAGTCAACTCCAAATTTCAAATCTAGATTCTTCTCTATCTATCTTGTAGATTTGTCTTTTTGTTTTAATATTTAATAATGTATATGCTATTTACTATTAATTATAATCATTTTTTTCATCATTAACCTATTTCATCTGCACACACTTCACTATCTAATTTCTTTTGTAGAAAAGGAACTAAATTAAAGTTCTTAGCTCTCCTTTTAGGACTATAGTTAGGCCTATTCATGTTCCAATATTATGAAAGGAAGTGGAATATTTAGTTTGCATTGACTAGCCCAAGATCCCTTTTGCCAACATTTTACTTTCACATCACTAACTTTATCCTCCTTCAAGATTGAAAAAGACTCTTGATATCAACTCCATTTGAATTGTAATATTTTTCTTTTTTTATTGTCATCCATATTTGATTATCCGTCTTTTTAATATCCTTATCTTTAATAATCATTTTGTTCAATATTTTATGCAACCACTTGAACAAAGTCAGCATTGCCTTATATCATGATACTTGAATGTTCCACTTTGATAATGAAAAGAATAAATATTCAATTGCATAGAAAATGACAATAAGACCAACTTAAATGTCTGTCCTATGTGACTATAAATTGTAGATTAACTATATAAATGTTTGATCATTTTGCACGCAAACTTTGTAAACTCTCATGCAACCAAATTTTGACTAAGACGAATGGAAACACATCTTATAACTTAAAATCAATATATTATATCTGCAAAGAAAATAAAGCCCTTTATCTTCTTTTGATATTGCATCTCACACTAATGCAAAATTATTTTCTTCTCATTGCCTTTTAAAAAATGTCATATAAATTTTCAAATGAGCAACATAAATTTTTGATCAAGTGGACAAATGAAAATAAAAAGCATATCATTCCAAACCATCTCTACGAAGGAACATACATTAACATATCACAATCACCTGTAGGGGAGAGGATCCAGTAGTTGAGCATGTTCTAATTGTCGTGATGGTAGTTGTTTATTTATTACCCATAGTTGTTAATTTATGTCGATTTTTTTTGACAACATTGCACCAATAGTTGTGACTTTAATACCCATAATTGAATGAAATGTACCCTTAGTTGTAAGAAACAACCAATCACGTGATGCCACATCAACTGCACAAGTATGGGGGGCCCTTATGCATGATTTTTAAATGTTTATTGTTGAATGGCTTAATGAGGTTTAGGAAAAGGTTGTGGATTCATGTTGCATTTTCAAGAATGACTCGTAAAAGGCATTTTGTCATGTTTTTTAAACCCATGCCATGCAAGAATGAGGGCTACACAATAATTCTGGAAATGTCAATAACTCTATTTTTTAGAGCAGTTAATTGGTCTCCTAACTTCTTGAATGAGGATTTTTTTTTCTATTTCTATTCTGATATGGCTTGTTATTAAAGATATATTAGCTCAATTGAGGGATTTATTGCCCAAACTCCTTTCCTTGGTGAGTAAATTTCTCCAATTAGCGGAAACTCTAAATATCATGCCACATATGGATGAAATGTTATTAGTCACTTTTTCTCATGGCATTGATATGACAAAGTACATTGTTATTGACTTTAGAGGAAATATTCTAGAATAGAGAAATAACCTTTTGGGGGGATCAAATTTACACTTTCTCTACAAAAAGTAGGGTCACCAAAAGAATAATGGCCTTAGTTTTAAACTAGAAGGCCTTTAAGAAACTCAATTTTTAGGTTCCTAAGGACAATATGGAAAATCCTATGAAACACTCTATTGTTGCTATTTCAAAATATTTCCCTCATGTCAATGTCAATTCTAAAGAAAATGTAGGGACCAAAGACCTTAAATTTGATGTTGAAAGGGATGCAACTATGGAAGATAGTTTGAAATATACTCCAAAATATAATACTACCATCCCTAATCATTTGCCCAATACCAATACTGGACAACCAAAGAATCACTAGGCATTAGCATTGGACAAGACTAGAGCTAAGGTGCATGAAGCCAAGAAGAAAAAACTTCAAGATTTTCTTGATCAAGTAGAATCAGGGGGAGTTGTAGTGTCTTTACCTAATAAGGGTTTCAAAGATAAAAAGGGTTCAAATCTTTCCATTCACAACCCTCCATACTCAAGTGAGGATGAAATATTAGAGTGATTGATAAGAATATATCCTCTATTGAGAAGAGAGAAGAGAAAAAGAAGAGGAAGCACCTTAGTAGTGGTGAAAGTGAACATAAGAACAAAAGGAAGAGAAAAGAAGATAAAATACCCAAGTGTTTTGATAAATTTAGGAACAAAAAGGAAGGGAAATCTAACCTAAATAAGGATGAACTTGAATTGCAATATTTGAAACATTAGGGATGAACTTGATAAGATTTTAGTTTATTTCCAGATTTGACATTACCCATGCAAAGGGAGTTCCTAGATATGTATGTTCATTAATAATTTTGATATAGGGAGCTCAATTATGGTCTATGGGTTGATATGAAATTGGTGTAACTAAACTAATGTTATTTATACCTGAGGTATGGATCGCTGGATGTATTGACATTTATTGTGGATGTCATTTCTAATCACGTGGGATTTTTGCCTTATGATAGTAGCTCAGAGCCTTTATTATCACATCAAATTTGACATTTGTGTGTTTTGGATTGGTGTGTCTTCACCTTGGCTTCTTCCCTTTCTTCCATTTTTTG
This sequence comes from Cryptomeria japonica, assembly GCF_030272615.1. Lineage (NCBI taxonomy): Eukaryota > Viridiplantae > Streptophyta > Pinopsida > Cupressales > Cupressaceae > Cryptomeria > Cryptomeria japonica. The sequence continues at coordinate 649,582,044 of NC_081408.1, forward strand.
AATTCTAGAGGATGAACGTAGCTCTTACTTGAGATGGTGGTTACTTTGATTTTATTCTAGGTATCTTGATGTAGCATGAGATAATGATGAAGACTCATGTGGTTTCACGTATGGTTATGAGGATGTATTTCATTGATTGGGCCATATGCAATGTATGCAATAACTGGGATAATATTAGGATAATGTGGTGTACACCTTGCATAATGTTTATAATATTTTATTTATTATTATATGTGTGGTACATCTTTTGGCACCTAGACAGATGTGTATAACTAGGAATAAACATTATTGGGACAACTTTATTTGTTGTATGTAATATTAAGAAATATATTTAATGTGGGTCTCACATTGGAGGAATGTATTTAATTTAATATTGGGGAAATATTAATAAAGTGAAAAATTAGTACCCAATATTAAATGTGGGGTCAATAGTTTTGTGAACTCATGGTTTTGAGTCATGTAATATGCTTTACCAATTGGTTGTATTTACATGTGAGGTTGATTCTATATAAGAAAGTGCATGTTTAGTTGTTAAGTCTGGCTGGGTGAGCGAGCTATCAGTATTGAGTCTTTATGAGGAGTGCATATGTCAAGCATGGCATGGGATGTGTGGATTCATACTTGTACACATGGAGGATGTATTGAAGGACTTCATGTTTTAGAAGTATTCATTGTAACTCTATAAGTGTTTTTTATTGCTTGTATATTTGATCTTAGCATAACAATTATTATGTAAGCTTGTATGCATGTGTTTCTTTCATGGGTTATGTAGGAAATTGATTAAATGAATTGGGTATTGAAACATTATTTCCTAACAGCCTTTACTCAAAAGAAGGTGGACAAAAAAATATATAGACAACTTGTTGGAAGTTGCTTATATCTACTACAACTAGACTAGATATTTCATATGTAATTAGGATTATATCCAGATACAATATGGATCCACACATTGAACATTGGAAAGAAGCTAAAGGAAAATTAAAATACACTAAAGGTACCTATCAACTTGAAATTGAATACAAATATGGAGGAAAGCCTACTCTAGTTGGGTGTATAGATTCTGCTTGTGCAAGTGACATTGATGATAAAAATCAACCTCGTGATACATCTTTCATCTTGGCTCAGAACCAATATGTCAGAGCAATAAAAGGAAATCAATAGCGACACTATCATATTCAAAGGTTGAATATATCTGTTCATCAAAGGCATCTCAAGAAGCATTACATCTTAAAAGAGTACTTGAAGAAACACAACATCCACAAGATTGTCCAACTATTATATTTTGTGATCCTAAAACACTATCAAGCTAGCAAAAAATCTTTTATATCATGCTTTGTCTTAGCATAGAGAAGTACATCATCACTTTGTTTTTGACTTGATAAAAACCCAAGTGGTGGAGAGACAATTTTTTGGAATGAAGTATCAAATTATTGACACATTTATGAAAGCGCTACCTACGATAAAATTTGTCAAACTTAGATACTTGTTATATCTCAGGAAAGTTTCTATGTAATTATTATTTTTAATCATCCTCTCCAAATAAATACGTAATAAATATTACGTAGGAATGTTGAATATGATGCACTTGAAAACTTTCTAATCTAACTTCTAGAAAACAACTATCCAACACACGAAAAAATCCATTAGTTTCTAGGTTTTTCTCTTTAGAAGCTTTTTTAGCCATTCTATCATCTTCTACAAATCTAAGTGAGGCCAATAAATTCAATGGTATCTTTGCCATTATTGAAGAAAAAAATAACAGCATGCAGTTTTGTAATATATAAATGGTGTCACTTAAGAATCAAACTGTTGTTCAGTTTTGTTACAAATGGTGTCACGTATGAAATAAATGTACAAAATTTTAGTTTCCATTAGACGAAACGCTGAAGTAGAATGACGGCAAAATAAAACGTAAATGACAGGCAATGTTACAATATTGAACGGATTGTTGTTTACCAGACGTGGTTCTTTTTGAAATTACAGGGCTGCCCGGAAGAAACGATTGCAATTATAAATTATTACGTTGATTAAATCGACTTTTTCCGTTCCTGTAATTGAGAGTTACATCTTTCGCACAGGTAAAACAACCGTAAATAAAAATATATAAAATTGAACGGGCAAGTAATTTATTTGTTAACAAAGGAAAGTCCATTACAATAGTGCAAGACGTGCTAAATATAAATTTATTTATAGCATAACAATACGATAATAGATAGACAAGCCGGGGCTTCTGCGTTATACCGATAACAACATCAACGAGTAAATAATACATGGTATCCCGTCATCTTTCTCATCAGCACAACCAACATGTAGTAATACTACTATTGTTCATTACAATCTAAACAAGCTCTCCTTTACTTATAGTCTATATATTCTCCGCGGACTTTTTATCTGTAACAAGAACAAAAAAAAAACTTAGTTAATCACTCATTGAAGAATGGAAATGTAAACTGAGTTTAAACGGAATTGTGACCTTACAATATGTCTAATAAATAGGATGAGGTGGAGGAGAGTTATGCATGGGAGGAGGATTGTATTGTCTATGCTTTGGTGGGGGGTTCATTACTGGCTTGGGAGGAGATTTCATCAAGGGAGGATAAGCTTCACCAGGGCCATTGAATATAGGGGAACCTGGCTTGTGATAGAGAGGAGCATTAGCAGGAGAGAAGGGTAGGGGTATGTGGAAATATGGGGGCTTTGGAATAAGGGGAGAAGCGTGGGGCGATTGTGGGTTTGGAAATGTAGGAGGGTGAGCGTCTTTCATAGGAGGCTTCTTCTCGAATGGGGGTTTGTGAATTAAGGGAGAAGGGAAGTGTGGTTGTGGGCTTTGTAGTGGCGGTGGAAAGGTAGGAGGGTGAGCTCCTGGTAAAGGCTTTCCATTGTGGTGAAAGGGAGGCAATGCCCTTCCCGATGAACACACTGAGACAAATGCCAACAAGACGATAGGTAAAAGGGAATGATGAAGAGCCACCGCCATTATTGTTGGTGGTGAGATGGAATGGTGAGAGGGTTGAAGAGTATTTATACACAACCAGGTGAAGGCGAGCGCACTAGAAACTTCCAATTCACACTGCTCAACTACAAAGATGACAAATAAATCAAAAAGAAGACTGATGGTTATACGTGGCGTAAATAACAGAAAAGTCAAGATTTGCGTGTCGGAGATTTCCACAAAGTCGACTTGTTTTCTACGCATCTACAAAAATTTAATGCGTTCATCAGGCATGAATTTCGGAGATGGAATAACATTTTGGCGATTCACAAAGTCAAAACATTTTGGCACTTTGAAGCGTTTAGATGCGGCATTAGTGTCTCCGTTTTAGAAGGCGAAGGACGGCTCACATGTGAAGGCAAACCGCAGAAAGTGAGGGAGAGTGAGAGGGATATTCAACGTTTAGCCGTGTGAATCCAAATGGGCCGGATCCGATTTGAACGCTACGTTGTTCTAAAGTCTTGCCTATGGTTGATTTTATGTTTTTGTTTAAGATAAGCTAGGAAAGGGTTCCAATTTATACAGATCGGTACCTAAAAACATTTAACTATAAAATAGGTTTGGAGAGCTAGCCTCCAAAAAAACAAGTCTTAATCAAATCATAGGAAAATAACGAAGCAGTTTGGAAAGAAAAAGGCAGCCAAAAAAAACAACAGAACACCTCTAGAACAAAGAACAGCCTATGAGATTACAGGGGCACTAGCCAGATTGCCCGAACTATCCAACATATATTTCAAATCCTCCTCCCACAGGAGCAGGTGGTTGTTCTTTTGTGCCTTTTTCCTACCAGCATCCTGTATTGCAGGGCCCTTTCTCTTCTTCTTCTCAATCTTCTTGTAGACAGTCAACCACAAACTTGTCTCACGACTGTGCATTTATAACATCAGTTCTATATATATAAGTTCTTTGTTTCACTTGAAGGTTCTTTATTTCTTTCTATTTTGATATATGATGAACTAATATTTAATATCTATAAATACACTTATGCAGTTACTAGTATGTCATAATTGGACATGTTTTTCTATGTTAACCCTCAAAAATATATATCAATAATAAGACATATCAATCTTGTATCTTGCAAATGCTTTTATGGATGCTTTCACAAAACTTTATTCGTTTTAGTGCACCACTTGAAATGTGCAATGGATATTTTATTTCAAGAGAAAGAGATTCTTTATTGTATTAGAATAAATGAATTAAATATCTTTAAACACAATGAAATAGCAACACAATGTGTGAATTTGTATTTGATTGATCCTAACAAAAAAGGATAAATTTGGGAAAGAATCAAATTTGAATTTAAAAGTTTTATGTTTGTAGGGATGATTTTTTTTAACATGAACTTGTCTTCGTGTTTATAGAATTATCCATCCCTAATTCAATTTTTTTTGGCTTTTATCCATACAATGTTTCAATTATATATGTTTCCTTGCATATTTGTAATCCCTTTGTAATGTTACCTCAATACTTTAAAACCACATTTTATTTCTTTTGGTAAAGTTTAAAAAGAATTTGCAACACTATAATTATTACAATGTTACCATGGGATCCTGAAGCCATGAAGGAAATAGTTATTGCTAGGTTTTTAAACGTTTCACATATTTCAATAATTATATTGTAAATTTATTCTTTAAAGTTAAAATTATACAACTTTTAGAATCAAAAAATTTTGGGCTTCACTTAAATATTTTTAACAGCTACAATTTTACTCCTAAACTAGAAAAATGCACATACCCCAAGTATAACATTTTTTATTCAAATAGATGGAAACAAATTATGAAAGTGGTAACACATTCCTCATTTTCATCACTTATTTTCTGGCATTTTTCTATACCTAATCATTTATTTAGGTGTTACCAATTCACAAATCTCACTAGTTACATGTGATGATTAACTTGCCAAAAAAAAAGACTACACCATACACCTTCGAGCTTGGACACTTAAGAGACCAATTCATCCAAATTCAAGTCTAACTCTCATGCCTAACCTAAATCAATTTTTATAACATCTCCCTATTTTATTATACTTTACTATTTACTTATGATTTCATCTATTACATTTTTTTTTATGATTTATTGTTTGAATAAAAGATACATTTAAGTTGTACCAAATATAGCTATATATAAAATCTTGAAATAATACACTCCTCTTTGTTTTTTGAATTTTTGAGTACACTTGTAAGCTCTTTGTATTGCAAATTTATAACCAAATTTTATTTAATCTCATTAGATTTCACTGGATTTGATTGTGTGAGTTTTTTTGCATCAACAATTTGGATCTCACAGTGTGATCCGTCATTAGGATGATAATAGAGAGCACCAAGAGAAAATAGATAATATTGCAGACTTGGCCACAATAAAAAGAATAAGAATGGTGGGGAGAGGTAGAGAGAGGGTATGAGTGTAAGACAAGTGGCAGCTTAGGATAGGTAGATTAAAATATTAAAAAACAAAAAACAAAAATGGACACCAACAAGTTAAAAAAACACCAATGAACAATACAATATAAAATTAATAAGAAACACCAAGTAACAAAATATGAAACCAAAACAAAGAGACCTAAAAAATAGACCAGATAAAAATAACAATAAAAATAAGATAAAATAAAAATACAATTAAAAATGAAAATAAAAGATAAATGAATAAAATAACTAAAATTGTTGGCAATTGACACTCATCCGGTTTAGTTGTTTTGTCATTGATGGCAAGACACATCATTTTGGGTTGCACACTTAACTGGTACTCACCAGTATTCATGATTCGGCAACCAACATTCAAGGAAACCGGAAAACTAGGAACTAGTCTACGAGGCCGACATAGGAGATTGATCCAGCATGTTTACACGACAACAATCAGCGACATCAGACACAAAGTTTAATGTATTTATTTTCATCTAGACCGACATGTAAATAACTTGTAATATCATTGTAAGCTGACATAAGACATTTATGTTTGTGATTGGGAAGGGTATTTAAGTCATTCTGGTTAGGTTATTTTGGAGACATACATAGATAGATGGAATGTATAGTGATGTGATATTGTGCGAGTGATGTTGATCACTTGAATGGGAATATAATATTCTGTAGTCAATCTTGGTTATTGGTTTAGAGGTTTGTGATGCGAAGTAAGTTACCGGTAAGGAAGGACACAGTGAAAATCGGCACAAATAGTGCTTGAACCAAAACTCATCCAACATAGTAGATGCAATCTCTGAGTTCAGAATTTTCTTTGTAACTCCATATTTGGTGTTTGTAGTCAATGAGACTGCTTTTGTAATGAGAAATGCCCTTTAGGTTGTTGGCCTTTTTGCATGTGCAAGCCCCTATTGCACTATTTGTTCATTTGGCTAGTGCATAGATATTGTGGGTCACCAATCCCACCATTTTTTTTTCTCTGTGAGGTTTTCCATTCATAAATCTATATGTTATGGTGTATGTTCTTGTGGTCATTTCATTTCTACTTATTGTTATATTCTTTTATGGTTACTGGTTATTGAAATACTTTGTTAATTAGGTTAAAATTGATCTCATTGATAGAACACTGATTCAGCCCCCCCCCTCCTCTCAGTGTTCGTGGATTCCAACAATTGGTATCAGAGCCCGTTGCCTTGGACTAAGTCTAACATCTTAAGGAAGATCTTGGATCTGGAATCCATGGAGATGAGTATAGAAAAACATCTTGAAGTAGCACTTGAAGACTATGATGCTGAAAGAATGAAGAACTTGAAGTTGCAAGATGACTTGAACTCTCCAAAGAAATTCATCCTTATCCTACAAGAGAGGTTGTCATCTGCTCAAGCTAAAAGGAAGGAACTTTTACAAAATCAGGATGATGAAGAAAATAATGCACTTAAAGAACAATGTAAGATGATGAGTCAGGAGAATAGTGTCATGAAGAATAAAATGCAAGCCCTAACTATGAGAATGTCCAACAAGATTGAAGACCAGAAGAAGAATGCAAAAAATATTGGCAAATCTCTGAAGGATAGATCTGAGGAATGCATTAGGCTGGCACATGAGAATGATATATTGAGAACTGAGCTAGTGCTTTCCCAGAATAATGAGTAGGAGTTGGAAAGGTTGATAATAGTCTTAAGGGGAGATTTGGATACTGCAAATGATTACAAAGACAAGTTTAAGGACACGTTTGCAAAGCTTGATGAGATATTCAAGGATAAAAGGTGCAAGAGAGACACTAGAGGCCTTGGATTTTAGCATGGAGAAAGCTCTGGTACCACAAATGAATTTGAAGAAACCGATCAGAAGGAGAATCCACCTGTCAACCGCAACTAGAAATCACCGGTAAGAAAACCCAATGAACATAAATTCAATGGTAGATGCTTTATTTACAATAATTTTGATCATATGGGAAGACATTGCAAAAATAGAGCAAATTGAGATAATAATACAGTTCTCGGTCAATGTTCAAATTGTAATAAGTATGGTCATAGGACAAAAGATTGTAGAATGAATGTGAAATTTCATGCATGTGGAAAGTTTGGACATATAGCTAATCAATGCAGCTCAAGGAATGATCAAGGATATAGTAAAGAAATTCAGAAAAATAATGTCACTTGCTATGCATGCAACAAAATAGGATATATTGCTAAATTCTGCAGAAGCAAGAACAATTCGGTAGGAAATGATGAGAAAGAAAAATAGAAGGTTGATGATATCTGAAAGGAGCATGAGAAGAAATGGGTTAGGAAATCTAAAGATCAACTGGTAGAGACAAACAACCTGGTTACTCAACCGACAGAGCAGAATGTTCCTGCACCAACAGGAAACTCATCCGGTAACTAAGGCATTAGCCTTAGGGGGAGGCAAATTAATGATAGATCTTGCATTACCCCTAGTAGCGGTCTGAAAGCTTGTTTCAGATCTTGGAGAAATCAGTTTGAAGGTTTTCCGGTATTGATATTATGGATTTTGAATCCGGTATGATAGGTCACCACACATTTATGTCAATGTGAAATTAGAGTTTTCACATAATAAAAAAGGAAATGTTGGTTCATTTATGATCTCACAGCATTCAGAGTGAAGCAAAGTAAGTTTAAGGCGATTCTAGGTGATCAAGAGCATTCCAGTGCATTTAGACCATATTTTGAAGAGCTTTCACCGACGAAGGTTGTGAGGTATTTTATTAGTTTCCATGCTATATTTTGTTTGCAATGTCTTCTAGATCAGCTCCCACTCTGGTAGGTTTGACTACCCCTGTTGTTGTTGACATCAAGGATTGTCCATGCCCGATTTTCAAGAAATGCCCTCAAATTGCGAAGGTTGATGATTCAGTCGGTGCGTTTTCTAGGGTTCTAGATGGAGTTCTATATATTGACGATGTTCGTGCATATATCCACTACACTCTAGAGGATTTAGGTTCTGCTGAAATCAAATCAATGTACATGACAAATCTGCTAGATAGGGAGGGCTCTATGAAACCAGAATTCCAAATTCTAAAGGATCAAGAATTCATAGACATTTTGGAGATGCTGAAATTTGAAGATCAAATGATTTGGTATGTGTTGAGACGTGTCCATGGGAAATTCATGTGGCTAGAGAAACCTTACAAAATCACCAAGGAGGCTATTCGTGCAATCATCGATTTTCTCCAAACTGGCCTGACTCCCGGAAAGAAGAAAATATCTAACAATGAGGTGGAGAAGTTAACTAGTGCAACTTTTGACAACCAGTCAATGAGGATAAGCACTATCAGAGACAAAGTTGTTCAATTTGCAAGCATGATCATCGGTTACAAGGTAACCCAATCAAACTAATTGAAGTCAGTTTCTAGTTCATGCATTTACTATGCTCATAAGATGGTCAAATAAAATGATAGGTATGATCTCTATCAACGGATGTGTGAAGAGATAATTTTAAAGCTAGGGAAGATTAAGGGTAAGAAGAAAGGTGTTTTCCGATATGGTAACCTTGTTGTTTGCTTGATGCTTTTCTTTTTGAACGAGTTACCAGGATCTGGTAAAGCATAATGGGCATTTGATATGCCTATAGTGAAACAAATAAAAAAAGATATAAGAGGTTTGGGATAGGACAAGGAGAGAGACTCCATTTTATGGGGTTATTTTCAAACATTTCAGAAGACAATGAAGAAAAGAGAAAGAGTGCCTAAATATATTGTTGATAAATACTCTACAAAAATTTGCTTTATGGTGAAGAAGGATGAAATATTGATGGAGGCAGTGCAACCATGAAAGGTATGGATCACTGAGATGGACTATTAGGTTGATGTTGAGATCTTTAACTTATATGCCAAGACTTTTATTGATGCCCGAGTTGATAAAGCTAAGAAAACCTTTGGGACAACAAAGAAAAAGGAATCCATAGTTTAGATAGGTTTTAGCAGGAAGAGAAGGGAAGGAAAAATCAAGAAGGTTTGGGAATCTATAGAGAAAATATCCTCTAAAATCAAACAGATCATTGGAATAGTAGAAGGGTCATCTCTAGCAGCAGTTCAGACTCCACCGACAGCAACAATTGGCAAGGGTGTATTGAAGAGAAAGAAACCATAAACTTATATTTCCCCTGTTGAATCCGGTTCTAATATTGATGTTGTGCCCCCAAAGATTCCCCAGACTTACATCAAGATATAGAGGAAGAAGCCTGAGGAAGGAAAGAAACAGAAACCTGGGGACGGTCCCTCCATTTATCAATTTTTTTTTTCCTCCGTTCACTTGTGATTTCCCCCCATATTCTTGTCGATTTTTGTCAACTGTAATTTCCTGCAAATACCACCCTTCGCTGTGGACTTTCTTTTTAGCGGGTAAGAAGCCTCTAGAAGCCAATGGATATTTATTAAGCTTCTGCTTCAAAAGGAAAAAAATTACCCACAAAGCATGCAAAATGATATGGCAATTACTAATCTACCTCCTTCTCGACTTCATACAATACCGTTTCATGATGCCACGACCACCCCTACCATCTCAGGAAATGAAATCAAATTTTTCCTTGTTTACCATGATATCTTTCATAATTTAAAATGTCACGTGCCACACAAGGGAGCTCCCCCTCACTTTTCCAAATCTTGATTTGCCCGCTTTGTACTGCCTCATTAGCGGCCCAATCAGCGCTCTTGTTGGCCTCTCTATACTCATGAGACATGTAACATTGGTCGAATCCCTCAAGTCGAATCCCTCAAGCATCTCCCTAGCCTTGTCAATGATATTTTTAATCATCCACAAGGGTTTATTCTTACTAAGGATGAAATTGATAATGGTTTTAGAATCCCCCTCCAGCCATAAAAATTTGACTCCCAGATTGTGTGCTAATTTGATAGCTTGGAGGGCACCCATAGCTTTAGCCAGATGATTAGTCTGGTTCCCCAAGGGGAAGGCCACCGCCCCTATGCAAAACCCAGCACAATTCCAGATAACTTCACCATAGCTAGCTGGCCTTGGGTTCCCTTTAGCAGCTCCATCAAAGTTAGCTTTAATCCAATAATTAGGAGGAAAAGACCAAGAACACATCCTTCTTTTGAGTTGGTTAGTATTGATGTTCATGTGGGCTGGGATGTTCCAAAACTTTAGTATATCAAAATCCTCATTACTATTGTAGTAATGAGCTCCCCTAGCCATCACATTCTCAACAAAATTGTGTTTTACCTTAGCCCAAACCACCTCGGAGGAGTTAATATCATTCCTGAAAATTTTGTTGTTCCTTTCTTTCCAGATACCCCATAGGATATGTGGAAAGGAAAACTTCAATAAATATCTTATGGTCGGATTGTTTGTATTGCAATACCAACTCCTGAAACAATCTTGAATCTCCTCTGGGAAGACCCAATTTAAACCCTAATGCTAGAAAAACATAGCCTAGATAGGTTGGACAAAAGGACAATGGATAAAAATACGCTTCACGGATTCCTCATCATTGAGACAAAGATAAAATCTATTAGGGATGCAGAATACCCTCTTTCTCAAATTATCTATGGTTAGAATTTTACTTTGCAAAAGAATTCATTTAAAATATTAATTTAAGGATTCAAACCTGAACACTAGGCCTTAGCCCATCAGGGGCTAGTGTCTTGAGACTGAGCTAATATAAGGACAACAGATGCCACATAATAAGTCCATCAAGGGGTGCCGCTCCACACCAAGTGGTTCTCCCTTCTTGGGTTAATAACTATATGGTTGATCACTAAATTAACCTGCTTTAAGTTGGGATCAATAGAACTGAGGTCCACCCACATTTGATCTCTCCAGTAGTCAACAAATTTAACCCCGAACTTATCCTTGCAGGTTTGGATAATCATCTAAGAAACACAATTATCATTGAGAGGAGCTCCTCCAATCTAGGCATCATCACAGAAATCCACCTTTCTGCCACTACCAATGGCCCAAACTTTGCCCAAACTGACAATACCTTTAGCATGGATAACACTGTCCCAAATATTTGAGCCACTCGGTATCTGATTAGAGGCAAGAAAATCTTCCATGGTAGGGACCACACGTAAGTATTTTGCCTTCCAAATTTCATTCCACTCACTAGTTCCTTGTTAGATTCTCCAAATTTGTTTGGCCAGAAGGGTCTTGTTCAAGGTTCTGATATTTCTCAGTCCTAGTGCACCCACCATTTTTGGTTTGTAGACATTCTCCCAGGAAATGAGGGCAACTCTCTTCTTTTCCTCAACCCCGAACCAAAGGAAAGCTTTCTATATTTTCTCAATAGCATCTGCAAATTTGCTAGCAATTTTGAAGAGGATTAAAGCATAAGGCAGAACACTCTGGAGAGAATATTTTAAAAGATGGATTTTACCAACTTGACTAAGAAGGATACCTTTCCAACTAGCCAGCTTCCTTTTGAATCTATCAATAAGACTATGCCAAAAAAAATCCATAGGTTTTGGGCCTAATGGAAGACTCAGGTAAATAGATGGGGGCTTTCCAATTTGGCGTCCAAGGATCTAGGCCATCCTATTATGCCTGACGTTTGGAGTTTTGAAGAATAATACTGAGTTTTTCTCCCAATTAATTGCTTGACCCGAAGCAAAGCTATAAGTATTGAGAAGGTTCTTCATAGTAGAAGCTTCTTTGATTGATGAAGTACCCATTAAGATGGTATCATGAACAAATTGTTGGTGGGAACATGCTTTTAAAATAAAAGAGCGAGAGACTCCCAGTAGAAGACCCTAAGAAACAAATTTGTTCATAAATCTACCCATACATTCAACTAGAATAATGAAGATAATAGGGGAGATGGGATCCCCCTTCCTGATGCCCCTAGTAGTTTTAAAGAAGGGGGAAGGCACACCATTCACAATGATAGAGAAAGAAGGAGTCGAGATAAGTTTATCAACCAATTGAATAAACTTATCACAGAAACCAAAAGCACCAAGCACCTTGTCCAAGAAGCCCCAATCCACACAATCATAGGCATTAGACAAGTCCAACTTCATCAAGAAGCCTTGTTTCTTCGATTCCACCAATGGGTGTATATTTTCATGAATAGTAATGATAGAGTCAAGGATTTGTCTGCTAGGAATGAAGCCACTCTATTGGGGAGATAAAATAGAAGGAATAATCAAGAGTAGTCTTCTAGTAACCACCTTTGAGATAATTTTATAGAAAGAGTTGCATAAGCTTATCGATCAGAATTAATCCATCGAATCAGCCCAAGGACATTTGGGATTCAAAACTAGAAAAATAGCATTAAGTTCCTTTAAGATAATCCTAGTCCCAAAAACTTCTTGCACTTCTTTAACCATATCAAATTTGAGAATGTTCCAAAAGGACTAAAAGAAGAACAATAGGAACCCATCCGATCCTGAGGCTTTATTGCCATCAAAGGAGAAAACCGCTTTCTTAACTTCCTCCTCAGAGGGAATGACCACCAAAGCCTTGTTCTAAACATTATTAATGATGGAAGGAATGGTCTCTAAGAGGGCACTCTTAGAAAGATCATCCAGGTCTCTAGCTGCTAAGAGAAGAGATTTGAAAAAAATTCATGGCTTCATACCCAATCTCATCATCCTTCCTAGTTTCAATTCCACCAATTCTCAATTTAGAGATTTTATTAGTAGCCTTATGTTTCACAGCAATCATTTGGAAAAACCTCATATTTTTGTCCCCAACTTTAAGCCAAAGAGATCTGGACTGTTATTTCCAAAATTCTTCTTCTCTTCTGATGATCTTATGATATTTGACAAGTACTTAGTTTTCCTCTCTGATAGACACTTCATTATATTTGCTGGTTTGGAGTTTATCCTATATTTCATTTATCTCAAGTTGAGTTTTGGACTTGGCAATAAAAAGGTTCCCAAATACTTCCTTATTCCATATCTTAATATTATCTCTCACATGCCTTCATTTTTTTGCTATCCTATACACCGCAGTTTCTTTGACATTAATTGACCACCACTCCTTAATAGCCTTCTCAAGGTGAGGATGGTCCAGCCACATCCTTTCAAATCTAAATAGGACATTTATTTTAACACTTTTATTCTCTGCCACAAAAACCACAGGGAAGTGGTTAGAACCAATCCGAGAAATAGCCATCAGGGAGCACAGATAATTACTAAACCATTTATTAGAGATAAGGGTTCTATCTAATCTGACTTGAATAAGATCTCCCCTTGCCCTTCGGTTGGTCGAAGTAAAATTGGTATCTTGGAGATCTATATCATGCAAACCCTAGTTATTAATAAAGTTCAACAGGTTCATTCTACTTTCTAACTGAGATGCCACGCCCCCAAACTTCTCATTGTCATGGAGAGGGGTATTGAAGTCCCACATGACCATCCACATTTCATCCTTAAAAAGAGACCGAATGGCCTCCAACTTCTTCCAAAATTTACATCTACAAATTCTATTATTAGGGGCATAAATGTTAGTCAAGAGCTAAGAGGTACCATCCCCTTAATGATGAAACCTAACAAAAACCAAATTACTATACTACTTAAAAAGCACCCCAGTAACATGCCTTAGATTTTAGAAAATGGCAATGCCCCTAGAAGAACCATCTGAGCTACCTCCTAAAATTCCACCATCCTTAAAAATCTCAATCTTCTCAACTTTCTCTTTAGTCATTTTAGTTTCTTGGATAAGGATATTATTCAGTTTATGCTCTCTAACTAAATTTCTAAGAACATCCTATTTATGTGGACAATTCAGTCCACGTATATTCCATGAAATAGTTTTCATTTTATTTTAAGGGAACATACCTCAACGATGGTCATCTAAGTACCATCTGCTATATTCATCTTACTTGCCTCTTGATCTCTGATCTGGCTTGCTTGTCTTCTTCCAGGGGGAGAGGGGATAAAACCCATATTGACTTTAGTCCTATTTCTTGTCTTGACTGGAGTAGACTAAGGGGTACATTTCGGCCCCTTTTTTCCAACTTTCTTTCATTCTGCAACTTCATTATTATGGATATCTTCCTCTTGGTTGTTCTGGGTGATTGTCTTCTGATCAAGACATCCTCATCCTCAACCCACTTAGCACTTATATTAAACAATGAGCTCATTGGGGACTGCTAGAAGGTATATTTCACTGTATCCACCAACTGTTGTAATTCTGATGATGAGATCCCTCCAAGGATCAAACATCTCTGGGCATCCTCATAGTCATATCTAGGGCCATCTCTGTTAGTATTTTCCATAGTGAAATTCGAATCCACTTCCTCCTTGGTCTGCAAAACCACCTGTATTTCTCCATCTTCCAGGTTATCACTTCATTGTTCCTCCTGATTGGTGTCTTGTCATTCTCTCTCATCTTTTCCTATTTGATCCTCTTTCCCTTCTTCACACATTTGGTTTTCTGGGTTTTCCAAAACAATGTTCCCCTGTTGCTCGAGAGTGTTAGGGATGATTACACTCTGGGCTTCTTCTACCGTTTTTTTTTTTTCAACAATAACTAGTTTCTTAGCAGGATTTTTGGCTCTCCATTGCGTTGTCTTGTCTTTCTTCTCTTTCTCTTTGACAGTCTATAGAGGGAACTTTATAGCAGTATGCCCTGATTTTTTGTAGTGAAAACATGCAAAAGGCACACTTTCATATTCCATAGATTGGACCCACTTCCCCAATCTGGAATTAATCGCAACAGATAAAGGCATATCCATTCCTTGCATAACTCCAACACATATCCTTGCAAAGGTGAGTCTTCTTCTAGCCGCTGGGATAGGATCCATAGATAATATTTCCCCAAAGTAACTAGCAATTCCTCTAAAAACATCTTCAACCCTGAACTCTATTGGAAGGCCCTACAATCTGACCAAAACAATAGCTTGTACAAAAAAAGATTCATTTAGGTCCATCTTACACAACCACTTTTGCAGAGAAAGCGTAGATTTTCCAAGCAGCCAAGGACCATCACAAAGCACGCTCGACATGTCTTCCTCACATGAAAAGGACATCAAAATCGCACCTTTGGTCATGGCAGTGATCTCCCCTTGAGCTTTGATTGCCCATTTACATTTAGCAAACACCTTGACAACATCAATATTCACTCTCAGGCCCAAAATTTTTCCAACCAGAGTCATTGCCATTAGGTTAATGTTATGCTCAATCACTGGATTTGGTACTTCAATAGAAAATCTACCCTTTTTCAGTTCTGAGATATTACGAACTATAGGAAGCGAGGACTTTCCACTTGGTTTGACAGCAAATAGAGATGTCTACGACCAAGTGATGTCCCTTTGAACAGGTCCTTTCCTTGGGCTATCTCTAGCACGTGATTCTCCCCTCTCCCCATCAAGATTGAGAGGCTTGTCGCTACCTTGTGGGTCCCCATCCACCGGATCCTTTCCATACGTCTCAGAGGAGTAAGGGAAGTCTTGAGATTCGTCCTTTCCACTCGCTCCCTAGTTCGCCTGTCCATTACATGGTTTCCCGCCCTGTCCTGCGTTTGAATTCAAAGTCGCTCCCTTCTCCCACTCCTGCATCACTCCTTACCGGTAATAGGGTTTGAGATGTTACCCTACACCATTATCATTTTTTTGGTAATAAAATTTAATAAAACTAATCACACCTTCCTCATTTTCATGACTTCACTTTTAGCATGTTTTAGACCTAAGAATTTAGTGATCTCCAATCAAGTCCCAAACCTTACTAGTTACATATGTTTATAAACTTCCAAAAAAATTGATTACACATAAAAATACCTTCAATATTAGAAATTTAATGAACCCATTTATGCAAGTTGTAGTCAAGTTCTCATGCCTAGCCCATTTAGTTTTTTTAAAACATATTCTTAGATTATGCTACTGTAGCGTCCTAAAATTGCGACACTTGCAATTTTGACTGCATTTGGGTCTTCACGATGGCGACGCAACACTAAACCTGAATGGAGACCCCGAAACTTGCTCATGACATCAAAAACTGCATTTCTCAACACCCTGGCCTGATCCTCCTTGCACCCTGCTGTCCCGGGAGGTGGGACCAAAGCGCCCAGCGCCCTGGTCCCCCAGGACCATGGCGCCCAACGCCCTAGTCCTTGGCCCTATTTTGGGCCCGGTCTCCTATGCGACTTCGGGTCTTTTTGTTTGCAATTTGGAAAATAACATTTCCTGGTCAGCCTAAGGTCGGGAAAATCAGTCTTTCAACCCTAATTGGCAAGTATATAAACTACATTTCCTCTCCCATTTTGAGGGAGGAAGGATAGATGTGTACAAGACGTGGAAACTCTATTCAAACATTCAAGCATTCAGGCATTCCTTCAAGCAATTGATCATTCTAAGTCTCCATTCAAGGCTAGGTGTTGCATTCAAGATAAGGATTCAACCATTGAAGAGGAGATCACATACTACAACATACAACATACAACAAACAACAACATCTATACCTTCGCATATAAGGATACAAACATCCTTACAACAAGGTACTAGTACTTGTTTTACATTACAGTCATTTACATTTACAGCATTTCTCATTTCTTGGTTAATTCCAAAACCGGGGTTTGACCTAAGGGCAAACCCCTAATCCCTAACCCCCCAATCGTCTTCGCTTTTCTGTGCGTAGGTTGCAGGTACGCGGCTGAAATTGAAGATCTGGAATCCTTGTGCAGAGACGAACAGATCCCCCTTTGTTTCGCGGATTTTTCGGAGGACCGTGTGCACGCCGGGCGCCATCGTCCTGTCAACTTTTGCTCAAATTTGCAGGACAGCGCCGTCTCGACATTTTACTGCTAATTCCAGGTCCGCAGCTTTGTATCATATCCCTATCTCTATTTATAAGTGAATCTTTCTCACTTTCTATGTATTCCTAGCTTAATCTTTCTACCTACATTCTTTACAAAAGAGGGTATCCTTGCTATCACAACCCTTGAAACTCATATAGAATCCAATCTTGCATTGCGTGGGATTGGATCTTGTGGGTTTCAACCCCTCTTTTGAATGTAAAGTCTCCCCTAAGTGAAAACCATCAACCCTAGTGACTCTCCCTTCTCTCTCCTTGGAGTTGGGGAGGGGAGAACGACTAGGGTTCGATTTTTCCGCTTTACATTTTGGTGAACCCGACGTGAACATCCTTTCTGATTATTCATGGTTAGATCTGAAAAATTTGCTTCCTTAATTACATTTCCATGTTTGATCTTTTGCAAAATTTTAGAGGTTAATTGCATAAAAACCCTAAATTTTCTTTTTAAGTAATTAAACTTGTGAAATGTTTAATTGTTAATGCTTGTTTCAGATCTGCCCTTCTATTACAAATTATCAATTCATATTTGTGTGTTAATTTTGAAAATTAAGTGGTTAAGTGTCAAAACCCTAATTTTTGAAACCCTCTTGATTCAACCTTTGTCCGACAATTTCACTGATCAAAACATCTCCAAATCGGCTGTAACTTTGGATTCCGCAATAAAATCACAATATCTTTCATCCCTGAAAATTTGGAAAAAAGTTGCGAGGACCGTGTGCACTCCGAGCGCCATCGTCCTCGACATTTTTTCCAAAATTTCGGGAGCTAGATCTTACTGTATTTTTCTGCTAAAATCCAAAATTTTGGCTGATTTTATCAATTTTAACACCTTCAAAATTATAGTCAAAGTTGGTCTAGCGATTGCTTGGATTGAGGCTTCTAATCATTCAAAAATTGTTGAAATTGAAATTTGTGTCAAAATTGTGTTTCTTACAGTCCTAAATCTGAAAAGTGTGTTATCATTTATTCGAAATTTCAGTGATTTATTCAAATTTTTGCAATTTGTGACTTTTGAAATTAAGTGCTTAATTACAACAACTTTGATTTCCGCTTTCAAAATTGAATTTTGCATGAAATTGAGTCAACTTTCAAATTTCAAAACTTGCATTGCTTTTGGTATTCCCTCTAAAATCATAAAATTCAAAATTTCAGTTTCCCTCTCTTTTTCAAAATTCAAATTTTACATTTTTCAACAATCTTGGTAGGGTTCAATTTCGAGATTGCAACTTTAATTTGGCCTATCTACAGATCGTAAAATCACTCAATTTTTTCAGGTTAGCTGTAAAATCATCATAACTTTCATCCCTGCAAATTTCGAAAAAAGTTGCGAGGACCGTGTGCACTCCGAGCGCCACGGTCCCGGACATTTTTTCCGAAATTTCGGGAGATTGTGCTGATTGTATTTAACAGCTTAAATCTAGAAGATTGGCTGGTTTTACTGAAATTTGCTACCTCTAAAATTCAAAATCTTCTCTCTCTCTTTAGTGCATGAGTTTTACAACAATAAGCCCTACTTACACTATTCCTGTTAGACGAAGCCTTAGAATTAAGTCCTTCCAAGGTTTAATTACTGAGGAGATGGAACCTAATTTGAATGGTCTTTTTAATGAGGACATGGGTAATTCTTCTAATCCTCTTAATGATGAAGAAGCTCTCCATGAGGTTTCTGTAGAACAACTTTCAAAATTGGATAACCAATTTGATGATTTTCGACAGTGGATGTCTCAAGAATACCCTGATAGTCAAGCTCTTCCTTTAATTGAGGGTCTAAAACGTATGCTTCAAAGTGATAAGAATGGAATTGATATTTTGTGTGGTATTGCACACATTGTGGATTCAAATGTGGTGCCTATGAAGAGTTGTGCTGAAACCTTAGGTTATACACAACCTCCTACTCAAGACAATCATTCTATTCCTTTGACGACTCCTATTGCTAGTATACCTACTTTTACATCAAACATAATGACTACTTCAATACAAGACATTCCTCCTATGATCACTAGTCATGGGGGCAATCCTTCCTCTTCAATCAATCCAACTTCTTCATTCATTCCTTCAATGAGTGTCCCTATTATATCTCCACAAATGAACATGACACAAGGGGGCAATTCGTTTTCCATTCCTCCTTGTAGTGTTCCTCCTGTCCAATCATCTCCTATGACTAACTATCATAGTGTCCCACCACCTTACTCTCTACCTTCTTTCAATAACATAACACCTCCATCACAATCTAACACGTCTAATATGAACTCTTCGACTGAAGCGACCATTAACAATCTTGCACAAACTGTCTCTTCTTTATAGCAACAAATTGCCTCTATGAATCAATCTAAGTTTAGTGTGCCCACATTTGATGTTGCGAGCCCACTTTCTCCTGATATTGTTCGAGCTATTCCCCCTAAACATGTTGAAATTCCGCATTTGGAGCTTTATAATGGTAAGGGTGATCCTCTAACACATGTTAAGACCTTTCAAACAATATGTACTGATTTTGCTTATGACCAAAGGTTGCTTGCAAAACTGTTTACTAGAACATTAAGAGACAAAGCCCTACAATGGTGTTGCTCATTGCCTTCCTATTCTATTACTTCTTTCGAACAACTTGCAAATGCTTTCATTCAACAATTTCAAAACATTATAAGTCCTAAAGTTACTTTGATTGATTTAATGCATTGCAAACAAGGTGTTAAAGAAAAAGTGACTGATTTCATTGGTAGATATAAGCATTTGTATGCTCAAATTTCCTTTCCAGTGCCTGACAATGATATTCAAAGAATCTTTATTTCTAATTTACAAAAAGACATTAGAGAAAAACTCCTGTTTTCTGAGTTTACTTCTTTCCAACAGTTGTGCGCAACTCTTCACAATTATCAACTGACTGTGAGTCAAATGGAACAAGCAAATCCTATGGCTCCGGGTGATAAGGGTGATAGTAGTCAACAACCATTTGGGAAGTTTAAACCGAACAGAGAGTCCATTAAATTCAATGAAAACATCATCAACAACAATGTGAATGTGGCATCAGGTGTGCCTCCTATTTCTAAGTTTTTCAAGAGAGAAAGAAAGTTTACTCCTTTGGATGAATCATTGCATAGTATTATGAATAAGTTATTGGAACAAAATGTGCTTACTCTTCCTCCTATAAGGCAAATTGATCCTGCAAAGATTAATTCACCTTATTTTGATAACAAATCTTTTTGTCAATTTCATCGTCAACCTGGGCATGATACTGAAAAATGTTTTGCTTTAAAGGGTAAAATTCAAGATTTGATTGATAATAATACTATCTCTGTTTCTGGTGTGAATGATAAAGGCAACACATCTGTAGCTCCTCCTAACCAAAATCTTCAGATTTTTACTGATCCATTACCTTCTCATACCTCTAATGCGATTGATACTACTGATTCCTCTATCTCACCTGATGATCTTGTGTCTATGACTCCTAATGTGATTAACTTTGTGGAGCAGCAGAAAATCCCTAAAGAACCTTCCATCACATTTGATTCCAGTGAAACTATCAGGGCACCTGATGGTCCTTTATATATAGTTGCAAAAGTCAAAAATACACCTTGCCGTGGAGTGCTTATTGATCCTTCTTGCATGGTTAATGTCATTACTGAAGAATTTCTTTTTACTTTGCAATTGAATCAAGTGATCTATGATGAAACAAATGTGGTTGTGAAACTATTTGATGCATTTTCTTCTCCTGCAATTGGTTCTATTACATTACCTATTGAAGTTCATAACAAATCCCTTGATGTGGACTTCGCTATTATTCCATCATCTGAACAATTTCGTGTGAAGCTAGGCTATCCTTGGCTATCTTCCATGAAAGCTATTGCTTCTCCTATTCACAAGTGCTTGAAATTTCCCCATAATGGTGAAATTGTTACTGTCAATCATAGTCTCTTTAAACCAGCTGAAAGAACTTCTAGCGTTCCTATTGATTACTTTTGGCCTAAACAATTTCAATCTCTTCCTCCGCGAAGTGATCATCTTTTTAAATCTTTTCAAAAGTGGAAAAAAGATATGATCCTATCTCTAAGTGAACCTAGAACACCCAAACTTGACATTCCTATCGTTCTTGAGAAGGAAGTTCTTCCTTTGAAAGATAAAACTAATGTCTTTCCTCAAGAAGATTCCCAACCCATCCCTATGGATGTGACTATGCCTATGATTAATAAACTTCCTAAAAGTAGACTTATCCCTCCTCGTCATGATGGACTTGGTCTCCTTCCTAAACCAAATATTCCTCCCTTATATGTAGTAGTTCCTCCTCCTTCCTCTTATGGAGAGAAGAGACCTTCCTCTTCTCCTATTATGCAACCTAAGAGACCACAACCTACACACCCAAGTGATAAGGATGAGAACATTCCTCCTCCTCAATCTTCTCAACTTCCTACTAAGACTAGACGAAATCGTTCTACACGTGAACGCCGACGAAAGCGTCGTCTTAGAGCTCAGGCAGCTGCCTCTCAAACTTTGCAATTCCCAAAAACACCTTCAACAAGCATTATTCCATTTTCTCCTCAGCCGACGATTGAGCCAAAATCTCCTAAACATAAGATGCATGATGGTCTTGATCCTGTGCGAGTTAAAGATCCTATTTTCATAAATCTTGATGATGATATAGATGAAAATGTTATTCATGATACAAATGTTACTCCTGTTCATTCTGATAGTGAATATGAACTTGTTGATATTGATAACCATTTATCTAATGAATTTTCTAAAGCACTTATCCTAGCTCCTAGACAAGAACACCGTGGCTTGGGATATGAACATAGCCCTTGTTTGGATATTGTGATAGCTCCATCTGCTATGTTGGATGTTCCTCCTCTAGCGTGTTTCCTACCTTCTCGAAATATTGATCAGCAAGATCGGGGGGTAGATGACGTGCTAGACTAGTTTCATTAGCATAGCAGATTCTCTCCCCCTCTCTTTTGTTACTTCTTCTATGTGTTATTCTCATTCTTCTATTTGTTGTCCTTAGTGTTGTCTACTTGAGGACGATGCAAAGCATTGAGATCTCTCGATCTCTCTCATGTTGACTCAAAAGACACATGTGTTCCCTTCTTCTAGGTGACCTTCCTTGATTGGGGAATGAAGAACAATTATGCAGACATACATATGATATACATGAATTATCATACAGCATACTGACCCCGAGGAAAGCGAAGTCACCTTGTGCTTTGTGTTTTGTGTCTATTATCCTTGGGTTTATCTCACACTTGGGGGCTAAATCCTTGTGATAACGTGCTCCTTTCCTTTCTCATTCTTATATGTATCACTACCTTAAAGCAATCACCCCTGGTGAGGCGTGTACGATCGCTTTAACGTAGGGGGGCATACATCCCGTCTATATCTTTTCAGGATACTTGAAAATTTCTTGACAAATTTAGCTTTGCCTTGAAAATTTTTGATATCTTTCTTGCATGACTCATAGTGAGGGAACCTTACTACTGACAGTCATGGTTCTCCCTCGTGATCTTCCCTTTTACTCTGTTAATCGAAGTCGTAAGATCCTTAGTCCACTGGGGGCTTGGTGTATCTTGCCTCCCTGACGTGGTGAAAGTTTTTCAATATTGTTTCCTTGTACTTTACCAGAAGTATTAGCATACGCTTATACTCCCGCTAAAGTGGGGGCTAAATGTAGCGTCCTAAAATTGCGACACTTGCAATTTCGACCGCATTTGGGTCTTCACGATGGCAATGCAACACTAAACCTGAATGGAGACCCCGAAACTTGCTCATGACATCAAAAACTGCATTTCACAGCACCCTGGCCTAATCCTCCTTGCACCTTGCTGTCCCGGGAGGTGGGACCAGAGCGCCCAGCGCCCTGGTCCTTCAGGACCAGGGCACCCAGCGCCCTGGTCCCCCAGGACCATGGCTCCCAGCGCCCTGGTCCCTGGCCCTATTTTGGGCCCGGTCTCCTATGGGACTTCGGGTCTTTTTGTTTGCAATTCGGAAAATAACATTTCCTGGTCGGCCTAAGGTCGGGAAAATCAGTCTTTCAACCCTAATTGGCAACTATATAAACTACATTTCCTCTCCCATTTTGAGGGAGGAAGGACAGATGTGTACAAGACATGGAAACTCTATTCAAACATTCAAGCATTCAAGCATTCAGGCATTCCTTCAAGCAATTGATCATTCTAAGTCTCCATTCAAGGCTAGGTGTTGCATTCAAGACAAGGATTCAACCATTGAAGAGGAGATCACATACTACAACATACAACATACAACAAACAACAACATCTATACCTTCACATATAAGGATACAAACATCCTTACAACAAGGTACTAGTACTTGTTTTACATTACAGTCATTTACATTTACAGCATTTCTCATTTCTTGGTTAATTCCAAAACCGGGGTTTGACCTAAGGGCAAACCCCTAATCCCTAACCCCCCAATCATTTTCGCTTTTTTGTCTGTAGGTTGCAGGTACGCGGCTGAAATTGAAGATCTGGAATCCTTGTGCAGAGATGAACAGATCCCCCTTCGTTTCGCGGATTTTTCGGAGGACCGTGTGCACGCCGGGTGCCATCGTCCCGTCAACTTTTGCTCAAATTTGCAGGACAGCGCCGTCTCGACATTTTACTACTAATTCCAGGTCTGCAGCTTCATATCATATCCCTATCTCTATTTATAAGTGAATCTTTCTCACTTTCTATGTATTCCTAGCTTAATCTTTCTACCTACATTCTTTACAAAAGAGGGTACCCTTGCTATCACAACCCTTGAAACTCATAAGAATCCAATCTTGCATTGCGTGGGATTGGATCTTGTGGGTTTCAACCCCTCTTTTGCATGTAAAGTCTCCCCTAAGTGAAAACCATCAACCCTAGTGACTCTCCCTTCTCTCTCCTTGGAGTTGGGGAGGGGAGAACGACTAGGGTTCGATTTTTCTGCTTTACAGCTACTTTACCATGTACTCCTAATTTTATTTATTACATTTAATTTTTAGTATTTATAACTTGAATAGAAAACAAGATAAAAGTTTAAATAGATCTTGTTATCTACAAAAATCTCAAAAAATTACATTCCTCGTCATTTTATGACTTCTAGAATATGTTTGTGATCCCCTTGTCTTGATAAGTTGTAACTTGAATTCATTTCCTTTCTTACTATCTACTTTTATTATTTTGAGTTATCTATGTAATATTGATAGTGCAAGCCCACAATCAAACTCTAAAAACCCACTTCATTTCCATTAGCATTTTCATGCCTATGATTTACCATTGATAACTAGTCTACAAATACATGAAATGAACTATTTTGCCTGCCCATTTTGTAAAATTTTTTAAAAAAAATGCCTAAGTCTTTGGATTTTTAGCTATGTCCAATGGTTATAGAACTTTTGTTGGCCCCCAACATGGTTTCCACAACCTTTCCATGCTACAACATGGTTTTCATGACACCCCCAAGCTTTTCTTGTAATAAGTTTCAAAAGCTCTTACAAAATGATTTTCAAAGGTTTGAAGTGATTTTAAAACCACTATTTGGCCCAACACAAGTTTGGAAAACTATATTGGCCCATGCTCGTAACTCCCAACTACTCAGAAGAAGAAGTGCACATTCTCAACAAAATCTCAAAAAAGACATGTCTTTTGACATTGGAATTTGATTATGGGACCAATATCAGCTTTGACATGTCAACAACCCCACTCCCAACCATATGAATAAAAGGGAATTAAGAGGCTATGGTGAAAGGAAACCAAGGACTCCACATGGAAAATTCTATGAGTTCATAGGAATAAAAGATAGGGAGCCATCCCAAGGTGCAATGCCATGTGAAGTTTCCAAGTGTCATCAAGTCCATATCAGTAGACCGCCATCGACTGAAAGAGTATGCAATTTTATCATGGTCAAACATGGCATGATTAATCATTCATGATTGATCATAGAGATCCATAGCAATGTTTTAGAATAGAGAAGAAGTTTGAATATTGAATTGGTAGATAATGATTATAGGGATCAATGACTATATTTTAAGGGATGATTATGTACATCTCTCATCATTCAATAGGCCCACCAAAATCAATGGCTAAGTTTTTAATGATGCTTAACTGGTCCTCAACTAGGGTTTCAATGCAAAGATTTGTCACAGTAGGAGTAAATTTAATGCCCCACTCTGTTGACTACTATCTTTTATGGCCAAGATAAAATAATGGAGTCATTAAGATTCCTGCATATTTATATAGGCTCTCATGCTCTTGCATTATCTTTTTGGGGATGATGAAAATAATTGAAGAATTTAGGTCTTTTTCAAGTTTACCCATAAATATTTTGTTTCCTCTCATGTGGTTTTCCTCCTTTGTACTCATAGCTCCACCATATTTTGGGAATGAAGTAAATTTAAAACAATCATACTGATATGTATTATTTATCTAATATTCATACCAACCATAAATCTTTAAATCCCTTATGGTTTCTTGCATGATCTTGTTTGTTTGAGTAATCATTCTATTTTTCCTATGTTTCGGGTATTTCATTGTTGCAACGTTCTTGTCTATGAATGTATTTTTTTTTAAAAGAAATTTCTCTAGATTGATGTACACAATTTAAGGTGGATGCATACATTTCTCTATGCATTTAACTCTATTCAAACACCATAAGAGTGGTTGTTCACTGATACCACACACCACGATATTGTTTGTGCTATCACAAAACCTTTACATACTTTACATGTATGAGAATAAGTTCATACTCTCACTAAAGAAGACACTAAATCTAGTATCATAAATTATTGACTTAAAAAATTTCAAATTATATTTGGGACCCATTTTGGAAGATGTGCCTAATTTATGTATGATTGTGCCTAGTTACAAGAACATTTCCATAAACTTGGTTCATTCCCCTATTCCTAATATTTTTTGTCACTTGTTTTGCAAAGGCTAGTGTACCCTATGGCCATGTCTAGGCAAAACGAGCTCAACTTTCAAACAATGAATGTCAATTGTGCAAATAGCATTTATTTGTCAACCTTCACCATAAAATTATTTTAGATATGTGTAAGTTTCATATGAATAGATCTCCCTTTCACATTTCCAAGTCTATCAAGTTCAAATTAGAATCCTAACATCCTACTAATCAAATGCAACATATATCTATATTTAGGGAGCAAAAAATTCAAGCATGTAAGTTTGGTCAATTATATCATGTTTCTTTATGTTGAAACAACACACTAATATGTTACAAGGCTTCACTCCATCACATAAAGGCTTGTGTAAGATTCCATGAAAGGGTATCATACTTGAGGTAATATCCTCTTAATTCAACTTTTTTATTACATGTTTAGCTTATATCCTTGTAAGGGCATGCACTCAAAGCTTGTTATTAGCCATTGTATAACTAGAAACAAAAACATGAGGTTTGAGTTAGGAATTACCTTAATGAAACAACATTTTTTATTATTTTTCATGTGTGTGGATGTAGATCTTATAGTGGGAATGTTATATAGAAGTGTACAACAGATGATAATAGACTTGAAAATTTGAATGAATGAAAAAGCCTCAGACAAGGGCACTCAGTGCTCTTGCTCTATCATTTTGAGATGGATTTTTGAAAAACATTGGTACATATCCATATAATTATTTTTTTCGATCATCTACAATTATTTCAAATAATTTTAGACTAGGATGCCCAACACCCCTCTCTAACACAATCTACTCCAAATTTTAAATCTAGATTCTCCTTTGTCTATCTTATAGATTTGTCTTGTTGTTTTAATATTTCATAATTTATCTTCTATTTACTATTAATTATAATCATTTTTTTCATCATTAACCTATTTCATCTGCACATGCTTCACTATCTCATTTATTTAGCAGCAAACAAACTAAATCAAAGTTCCTAGTTATCCTTTTAGGACTATAGTTAGGCCTATTCATTTTCCAATGTTATGAAAGGGGTTGGAATATGTAGTTTGCATTGACCGACCCAAGATCCCATTTGCCAACATTTCACTTTCACATCACTAAATTTATCCTCCTTCAAGATTGAAAAAGACTCTTGATATCAACTCCATTTCAATTGTAATATTTTACTTTTTTTATTACCATCCATATTCGATTATCCCTCTTTTTAATATCCTTATCTAATAGTCATTGTATTCAATATTTTATGGAACCACTTGAACAAAGTCACCATTGCCTTATATCGTGATACTTGAAAATTCCACTTTGATAATGAAAAGAAAAAATATTCAACTACATAGAAAATAACAATAAGGCCAACTTAAATTTTTGTCCCACATGACTATAAATTGCCGATTTCCTATTTATAAACGATTGATCATTTTGTAGGTAGACTTTGTAAACTCTCATGCAACCAAATTTTGACTAAGACGAATGGAAACACATCATATAACTTAAAATCAATATAGTATATCTCCAAAGAAAATAAATCCCTTTATCTTCTTTTGATATTGCATCTCACACTAATGCAAAATTATTTTTTTATCATTGCCTTTTAAAAAATGGCATATAAATTTTCAAATAAGCAACATAAATTTTTGATCAAGTGGACAAATGAAAATAAAAAGCATATCATTCCAAAGCATCTCTACAAAGGAACATACAATAACATATCACAATCACGCACGTAGGGGAGAGGATCCAATAGTTGAGCACGTTCTAATTGTTGTGATGGTAGTTGTTTATTTATTACCCATAGTTATTGATTTATGTTGAATTGGTTTGACAACATTGCACCAATAGATGTGACTTTAATACCCATAATTGAATGAAATGTACCCTTAGTTGTAAGAGACAACCAATCATGTGATGCCACATCAGCTGCACAAGTATGGGGTGCCCTTATGCATAGACTAATGAACTAAAAAACACTACAAGCCAAATTTTTTAATAGATTATGCTTGGATACATATACAAGATCTTTGAAATCTTATCCCATGATAAATATTTAGTTATATCAGCTAGAGTATTCTTATAAATCTCCTTTTCAATAATAATTTAAGTTGTGAGATGGTTATGCTTTATTTATAAAACATGTCCTTATTATTTTAGGCCCATTTTATAGAATTGTTCCCTCTTCACTATTATTCCACCTTGCAGTTGTTAAAGTTATCCTATTTTATTCTATAATGGCTTTCCTTCTTACTTAGAGCATAATTCTTATGTACAATAGTCTTCTTTAGAATAATGATGTTATTAGAAATTGGTGACTAGTATCGCCTATGGTTGGTTCTACCCTTTCTATAGCAATTTTAAAGATTTTAATGCATGAATGGTGGGTTTGTGAATTTCATATAGTGGTGTGGTGGAAATGGATTTACAGTTCCTTTTTATTTTATCCTTTTTTAGGTCATAGCTCATTTCTTCATTGATGTATTTTTTGTGTTTGATGATCATTGAGTATTCCTTACTTTCACATGGAGAACCAATTTAAAAGTAGGGTTTGTAATGTTTACCTACCCCATTATTTATTTTTCAGCTTCACTAATAATGGTTCAATCTTTAATATTAACATGGGTTACTTTTTAAATGTTTAATGTTGAGTGGCTTAATGGGGTTCGGGAAAAAAGTTGAGGGTTGATGTTACATTTTCAAGAATGATTCATAAAGGGATTGCAATTTTTTTAAAACCCATGCCATGCAAGAATGAGTTCTACAAAAATAATTGTGGAAATGCACGACTAGTAAGTCTATTATTAGAGAAGTTAATTGGTCTTTTGACATCTTGGATGAGTAATTATTTTCTATTTCTATTCTTATATGGCTTGTTATTAAAGATGTACTGACTCAATTGTGGGATTTATTGCCGAAACTCTTTACCCTAGAGTGTAAATTTCTTCAAGTAGAGGAAACTCAAAATACCCTGCAACATATGGATGTGAGGTTATTAGTTGTTTTTTCTCATGCATTGATATGACAAAGCGGACTGTTATTAGCCTTGGAGGAAATATTATGACATAAAAAAATGACGGTTGGCTCAAATTGATTCTTTCTCTACAATAAAAAGGGTCACTAAAAAAATAATTTCCCCAGATTTAAACTAAGGCCTTTTGGAAACTCAATTTATAGGGAACTAAGAGAAATATGGAAAATCCTATAGAAGACTCTATTGTGGCTATTTTAGAAGATTTTCATCATGTCAATATTAATTCTAAAGAAAATGTGGGGAGCAAAAAGCCTACATCTAATGTTGAAGGGGATGCAACTATGGAAGATATTTTGAAAGTTGCTCCAAAAGATAATACTACCATTCCGAATCATTTGCCCAATACAACTTTTGGATAGCCAAATAATAGCTAGCCATTGGCATTGGACAAAATTAGAGATAAGGTGATTAAACAAAAGAACAAAAAACTTCAATATTTTCATGATCAATTAGAATCAAAGGGGGTTGTACTGTCTTTACCTAATAAGGGTTTCAGAGATAAAGAAGGTTCAAATCTCTCCATTGACAACCATCCATTCTCAAGTGAGGATGAAATATTAGAGGGGTTGATAAGAATGTATCCTCTATAGAGGAGAGAAGAGAAAAATAAGAGCAAACACCTTACTATAGGTGAAGGTGAAGGTCAAGAAAAGAAAAAAAAAAGCGAAGGAAAAAGAAGACAAAATACCCAAGTGTTTTGACAAATTTACGAACAACAAAGAAGGGTAATCTAAATTAAATAAGGAGAAACTTTAATTGCAATAGTTGGAACAATAGGTATGAACTTGATAAGCTTTTAGTTTATCTTCAAATTTGGCATTACCCATGCAAAGGGAGTTCCTAGATATGTATGTTCTTCATTAATATTTTTGATATAAGGAGCTTAATTGTGGTCTATGGGTTGATCTGGAATTGGTAAGTAAACTGATATTGTTTATACCTGAGGTATGGATGGTTGGATGTATTGACATGTGTTGTGGGTGTCGTTTCTAATCATGTGAGATTTTTTTCTTATGACAATAGCAAGGAGTCTTTGTTATCACATCAAATTTGATGTTTGTGTTTGTGGATTGGCCTGTCTTCACCTTGGCTTCTTCCTTTTCTTCCTTTTCTTGAATATTGGAGGATGGGAGTAGTTCTTTCTTGAGATGGTGGTCACTTTGATTTTATTGTAGGTATCTTGATGGAGCATTAGATAATATTGGATATTCATGCAGTTTCATGTATGGTTATGATGATGCATTTCATTGATTGTACCAAGTGAACCCAAGGGCAGTAGAAAGTTCGAGTTCAAACGTGCTACGTGTTGATGCTCAACCATTCATTTTATATCTCTCGGTCCGCAACAAACAAATATAAAAGAAGACTAATGGTTATACGTGGCGTGAAGGACAGAAAAGTCAAGAATTGCGAGTCGGAGATTGTCCCACAAAATTGACTTGTTTTCGCGCGTGTACGACAAATTTATTGTCTTATTCAGACACCAATTAACGCGCCGAAATAATCTTTCGGCGTTCCACAAAGTCCAAATATTTGGCAGTTTCAAGAGTTTGGCCGCGGCTTTAGCGTCTCCTTTTGGGAAAGGGGAAGACATTCTCACAGCTAAAACTCCACGAAAGGGATATTGAACGTTTCGCGATGTGAACATGCAAAAGATTTGGATCCACCCTCAACAGCGTTTAAAAAACGTTTAATGGACTGTCTTATATTTTGAACTCATGCCTTTAGCGTCTCCTTTTGGGAAAGGGGAAGACGTTCTCACATGTTGAGGCAAATCGCTGAAACACCACGAAAAGGAGAGTGAACGTATGGCCATGGGAAAATGCAAAAGGGTTGGATCCGCCTACAACAACGTTTAAAAAACATGTAATTGAATATCTTATATTTTGAATCTTTTTACTTTAGCTTTCAAATATTGAATCGGGATGCTTTCCTTTGTTCAAAAAGATTTTCATGCTCGCACAACCTTTTCTGGACGGAACATTACCACACATACGTTGCACTAATTCTTTATGTGCGCCTTCATTAATAAAATTTTATTCCCTTCATCGTACTTCACCTCGTAGTCTCATACTGAAGGAGCTAAAGTAAGTCATCGAGAGGTTCGCGACTGGCTGCCGAGGGCTTATCTAAATTAAAAGAATCGGGGCCATCCTTCGGTTTTTTCTAAGGTATAAAATGTATATACATAGTATAATTAATAAGTTGAAATTTAAATTAATTAAAAGATAAAATTTGAATATTTATTGGAGGTTGTTATCTTAGTTGCTTCTTGTACTATGTGTTTTTCCCTTGTCATATCACATTTAGCTTTTTAATGGCCTTGGTCAGCTTCAGCCCAACAGTTGATGCTAGTGATGGAGCTTTGCCGATGGGCGACCATGACACCCTAAAACAAATAACCTTCTAAGTTTGTCGCAAAGGTATTGCACAAGGTATGTCTTCTAGTACCCCTCATGTTGTCTTGTGTGTCCAAGACTTTGATAGCTCATGCGAACGGCTTGAGAAATTTATCTTAATAGGTTACTTTGTGGGTAGGATTCCACCTAAAAGCATGTTGTGTGATTGGGTTGCCAAAGCCTAGGTCCCTAATGGGGTCCGACTTGATGGTGTTCACAATCTCCCCAAGTGCTTTTTTTTTTCCAATCCCACCATGTTGAGGGTCTCCTTCATCATGAGCCCTAGTTTGTTTGGTCTTCCTTGCTTGATTTTCAGCCATGGTGATGAGAATTTACCATCTTAGATGACAAAAGGAAAAAGGTCTTAGTTTGGACTGAGTTCCCTGGTCTCCCTTTGCATGAGGATAATAGACAATAAGGGCATGCTGAAGAATTCTATAAGGGTATAGTCTACTACAATGTTCATTACAATACAATGACAACTTAGAAATAGAGATGAGATTGGTCTCAACCATAAGCATTATAATCGTAGTCAAATTCAAAGGATAGTCTTTTGAAAATCTATTCTGAAAGGCCTTTGTAGATTAGTTGAGAGAATTGAAATTGGCAAAGGTGGGTAATGAGTAGGATTTGCAGCCAATGATTATTTACAAACAAAGATAGGGCATTTTGCATTCATTTCTTTCTTATTGTAGAGCATAACAAAGTTTCCTATGTATCAATGATGAAGAAATATAAATAAAGGTAAAGTCGCAATCTTAAAAAATACATTCTAAAGAGGACAAATCTACTAACAAAGACCTTTATAGTGAAAATAAGTCATCTAAAAGTAATGACCCCCATAATTCAATATCAAAGAGTCTTAGGCATAGTCATAGATTCTAAGGCCAATACCAAAACAAGAAATCACTATCAAAAAGCAATTGAAGAATAGTCCCTCGTTTGCATGAAGAAAGTAACTTCAAAACTTAGAACCATAGTGCTACCATTATAAATGCTTGACAAAACATAAAGGTTCATGATAGTACTGAGTTGCCAAAGTGCTAAGAAAAGGTTAAATTTTGTAACAAGCAATTACGGTTTATTGAAAAGGGAAAAGCCACAAAGGATGGTTATATGAATAATGAGACAGGGTTATTTATGAGTCATATGCCCAAGGCATGTTGCACAGAAGGAGGGCAGTCAAATAAAGGTCTCAAAACTTAATAAAAGAGAGGTAGTAGAAGACAATCAAAGGAGGCAATTCAATGATTGATGTAGATATGCAATGCTAGTCTATGGAGAGCAAGTGCATAATTTAAGCACAAGATAGTCAAAAGAGTATCCCTACATGACAACAACAAAAAATACAGATCAAGGAACCCTGTAAAGAGATAGAATAACATCATGAGGATTTGATGGTCAAAGAGATCTATGAAGGAAAATAAAGCTTGCAAATAAGGGGAGATTGACACTACAGTCAATAGTGAACTGAGAAGATAAATATAGATCATAGAGGATACTTTTCCTTTCAGATCATAGGGCAAGGCAATAAATTTGTAGTCATTGCAATTATCTCTTCAATGGAAGTATCTATAAGGGCTTTTGATAGTCTATATCTTGGTGGAAGGACTTTGAGAGGGTAAAGAACATGAAGATAGTGGAAGCATAATAGGGAGTCTGCATGAAGATGAAAACAAAATACAATCAATGATAGCTTTCCCTTCTAAGATCAAGCCTTCGAGTCACACAAGAAATATAATCACAAATGAAAGTATAGAGAAGGGTTTTGAGAGATATATCAATTACAAGAGAAGAAAGAATTGAAAGAGTCTTGATTTTCTTGATTATATAGAGACATCTCCTCGTGATTCTCCTCGTTCTATGCCTCCAATGCTGGTAGCTATTCAATCAACTCCACCTACTAGTTTGACAGAGATTTTGGCTTATTTGAATGCTACCTCAGATTCTCTTCAACAAGTTCTTCCTTGTCCTTTTGATGAGCGAGATATCATATTATCAAACATTTATCATTTGTTTGTTGAATCTCTCCTTGATCATGATGACAATATTGAGGACACTTGCCATCTCTCCAATGTCACCTCACATCGAGATGCATATTCTTTTGGTTTGGATTCTATTGTTCTCTCTTAGCCAATCCATGCTATTATCTTTCCACATCCTTATTCACATCCAAAAAAATCTCACACTTTAGTGGTCAATATTCTTGAGTCTTGTATGGAAAATTTGCAATCCTACATTAGATTGGAGAAATATGAGTATTTTTTAGAACCATTCTTTTTTTTTCTTTCATACATTTCACTTGAGTGGGAAACCAGCAGTTTGATAGTTTGAGGTTTCTATCTTCCAAAAGGAAGAGGCATCATTTGTTAGAAAGGAACCTACTATAGAATTTGCCATGCTACATTTTGTATTGGCATTCTTTCTTTTCTTTGTGGAGGCACAATTGGGTATTTATCCTATATTTTCATTTTCATTTTCACTTTATGTGAGACCTTCTTGGGGTGAAGGATGTTACAACATAGAAGATTTCATGCAGAGTTAGTGTATTTTCTTAGGGGGTTTTGGTCCCACTAGGTTTTCCTTCTTTCCTCTTTTCTCCTTTATTCTTTAGTCTCCTTAGTTAGACTTAAGTGGAATTGTTAGAATAATCTACAAACCTGATTTATGAGTGTTTTTTAGATAATAAGTACCACAACATGTTTTTATTTATGCTTTAGGGGAAGTTGCTATTGCATCTTGCTTTATCTATGATTTATTATTAAAAGCTATTGATTGCTTGGGTTCTAAGTTAATTAAGGAGGATATCAAGATTTCAATCTATTGTTTCTAGATTTGTGGCTTTCCTCTCTTCTTTACTCCAAATCTTCCCCTTCTTTTCCTCTATTTTATACTTTCACAAAGGCTCTATATATTGTAAGTAATTCATGTAGATTAACTAATGAGTTAATGAAATAGTTTTATTGTTATTATTTCTCTCAAAATTTCTCTCTATTCTGTAGGTTTACATCTTTCTTTCTAGCTAGATCTTATTATGTTATACAGGTCTAGATAAACTTTTACATGATATCAAAACGCCAATTTTACAGATCTGATACAATGATCGATATATAATATTTTGGTCTATGGAATGAGCTATGAGAATGTGACACTCCATTTCCTCTTTGGAAGCAATACAAATTATTGATATTGGCATTAGAATTTCTAGATTGAAAGTGTCTCCAAATAAATGTGGAGGAAAAGATATAGAGGCATCCAAAAATATGGGGTATCACGTATTTATTTACTACATGGAAATGATTTTTTTAATGCTACGAACTACCCATTCTTGTAAATTTATTGGTTATTTGATAGTTCTTCCAAGTGATGAAAAATATATTTGCATGGCGTTTAAAGAGACAAAAGGATAGATATTACCATACTCCACCATTTCATGTAGGCATGATAGAGATAGAGTCCATGCCATAGACCACCGTTCGTGAAGGCACGTTGAGCATTGTAGATTGTAGGATCTTTCATAATAAGAAAAAATACAAATCAATCCATGATAGATACAAAGGAAATCTAGGAAAGTTACCTTGAAGAGATGTGCCCTAAGGAAAGTCTTCTTCAATCTATTTTATTCTCCATCTATCTATTGCAATTCAAGAAAACTGAGGAGGGGGGGGGGGGCGGGGGGGGGTGGGGGGTGAATCAGTTTTCTACTAGAATGATCAATTTTAACCTTATTAAAACATGTATACAACAACTGATATACCAGTACATATAGAATTGAAAAAAGTAAAGCAACCAATAAGCCAATCACATAAATGAATACCATAACACACATAACTATACATGGAAAACCTCAAAAAGGAAAAACCACTGTGGGATTTGTGAACCATAATATCAATCCACTAGCCATATGAAGAGATATTACAAAATATAAGGGCTTGCACTTGTGGGAAGGCTTACAGCCTAGAGTACATTGCTCAATCACAAAAGGAGCCTCACTGACTACATACAAATCTAGACTACAATCAGGAGAAATAATTGAACTACAAAGATAGCTCTAGTGAAGCTCTTTTTGTTCCAGTCTGAAACCCTAAACCCTTACCGGAATAACCCTTACATAAGTATCCTCACATACATGATATATTTTGCATTTCCTTTACATTTCATGACCTTACGCTCTCTTCTATGGTATTTCAAAATGATCTAATTAACTGACCTATATACCCTTTACAATTCATCACGCCTTATGTTGGCTTACAAAGATAATTACAATATGAATATACATGTCGACTAGATAACATAAATACATGAATATCAAAAACAATTGTCGATGTCGGATCCAAAAGATGTCAGCCTCCAATATCAATAGCCTTATTCTAAACCATGTCTCTAAACCATGTCGGCCTGTATTATCGGTAATCAAATAAATCTATCCAACCTGCTAGTGTCGATGTTGATATCAGTGAAGTGCCTATGAAGTCCATGTCGGTACACAACTAAACCGAAATATGAATCTAGAACAATTTGCCATGTTGCCATCAATGACAACATATTGAAACCAACCAATTGAGTGTCAATTGCCAATAATCTTCCCCTTTGGCATTGATGGCAATACTCATGTGAAAACTGATCATGGTTTCCATCTATCGGTTTCATCCTGAACCTGCTCCCCCTGAGCTGAATATCCATCAATACAAAATACTCCATACCTCCATAATTTTTCACCTATACTCCCCTATACTTTCTTTTTCTTTTTCGCATCTATATCACTCCCCCTTTGACATCAATGCCATCAAAAATACCAAAAAGTATAAAAAACCAAGATGAAGAATGAAATACTACACAATGAATATGTCCCAAAATACCTTACCAAAGTTGAATGTATTTGAAAATATCCAGATATGCCTTCTCCAAAATCTCTAGATAGGTATCCCAACTAGATTTGAAAGTGTCAAAAATAGATACAAGTCCATTTAGCATATGGGCAAATGACTCTTTCACATTAAGCTCTGCTAGTGTGGTCTTACCAACCAGATCTATACACTCCTTATGTACACTTAACGAATCCAACCGGACACTCACCAAACCTCTAAGAATTCTGACTCTCCTTGTGATTTTATCTTTTTCTTTCTCAAGAGAAAAAACTTGGGCTTCCAAAACCAAAATCTGGCCATCTATAGATGTAGTTAATGAAATCAATCCATCAAAAGAATTGGCTATACCTGAAATCTCCTCCTGAATATCCTTAATCTTTTTATCTAACTCAACTGTGAGAAAACCTGTATTACAACATACTCTATAGATATTAGTACACTACCTCAATCCATTATCTATCAATTTCAACTTTTCATTTATCTTCTTCCTCTAAGACTCA
The DNA here is from genome assembly GCF_030272615.1 of Cryptomeria japonica. Classification (NCBI taxonomy): domain Eukaryota; kingdom Viridiplantae; phylum Streptophyta; class Pinopsida; order Cupressales; family Cupressaceae; genus Cryptomeria; species Cryptomeria japonica. The sequence continues at coordinate 649,618,857 of NC_081408.1, forward strand.
ATCACTTGATCAAATGTAGCTCTCTTTGCCTATTTGAACCTCTCTAGTGCTTGTTGGTTTGATATCTAGTGCAAGGATTGAAAATCCTTTGAAATGTGCTCTGTGATTATCTTAAGCTTGCTGGATGGGCTCGCTTCTCTGTCAAGATTGCACTCTAGGACTAGTCTATGCAAAACAGTGATAGACTAGTCAATAACACATTTAGCCATAGATCCCTCCTTCAACATTTTTTGTGCAGCCATCATCATGAGTTCAGTAGAACTAATCTCAGTTATGCTTTTCTTTTCAACCTACAAGGTGTCAATTAACAACAATGATGGACTTACTACTGGTTCCTTGCCAGATTCCCCTTTCTTCTCTTCTAATGTTTTAACCTTTATAGCTTCCTCACTTGCACTAGTGGCTTCGCCACTTGGTGCAATCTCAGTAACTGTCAGTTCCTCCCTAGGAAGTGTAACCTCATCTTTTACATTTGTATCCGAAGGACTGTTGTCCTTAACATTAGTAACTTGTACAATATCAACCTTTACACTCTTTGCATCTATCGGTATCTCAACATTTGTCTATACATTTGTAACTACACGAGACTCAATATTTACTATCTTAATGTTTTTCAAAGTTGGGAGTGACGTACCCATAATATCTTTACCTTTCCCTTCAACTGGGATGTCTACAGTATCCGTCTTAGGTTTTGGTGAAGTATAAAAATCTTGATTCTCTTCACATAGCTTAACCCATGCCTTGTGTATCTCCTCGATTATCTCATTTAATCTACCTAACAAAAGACTGATTATTCTATGCTTGTTGTTAGATATTTTTCTATCTGCAACCTCAAGTGTCTTGTCCATTTTAACCTTATTAAAACATGTATACAACAACTGATATACCAGTACATATAGAATTGAAAAAAGTAAAGCAACCAATAAGCCAATCACATAAATGAATACCATAACACACATAACTATACATGGAAAACCTCAAAAAGGAAAAACCACTGTGGGATTTGTGAACCATAATATCAATCCACTAGCCATATGAAGAGATATTACAAAATATAAGGGCTTGCACTTGTGGGAAGGCTTACAGCCTAGAGTACATTGCTCAATCACAAAAGGAGCCTCACTGACTACATACAAATCTAGACTACAATCAGGAGAAATAATTGAACTACAAAGATAGCTCTAGTGAAGCTCTTTTTGTTCCAGTCTGAAACCCTAAACCCTTACCGGAATAACCCTTACATAAGTATCCTCACATACATGATATATTTTGCATTTCCTTTACATTTCATGACCTTACGCTCTCTTCTATGGTATTTCAAAATGATCTAATTAACTGACCTATATACCCTTTACAATTCATCACGCCTTATGTTGGCTTACAAAGATAATTACAATATGAATATACATGTCGACTAGATAACATAAATACATGAATATCAAAAACAATTGTCGATGTCGGATCCAAAAGATGTCAGCCTCCAATATCAATAGCCTTATTCTAAACCATGTCTCTAAACCATGTCGGCCTGTATTATCGGTAATCAAATAAATCTATCCAACCTGCTAGTGTCGATGTTGATATCAGTGAAGTGCCTATGAAGTCCATGTCGGTACACAACTAAACCGAAATATGAATCTAGAACAATTTGCCATGTTGCCATCAATGACAACATATTGAAACCAACCAATTGAGTGTCAATTGCCAATAATCTTCCCCTTTGGCATTGATGGCAATACTCATGTGAAAACTGATCATGGTTTCCATCTATCGGTTTCATCCTGAACCTGCTCCCCCTGAGCTGAATATCCATCAATACAAAATACTCCATACCTCCATAATTTTTCACCTATACTCCCCTATACTTTCTTTTTCTTTTTCGCATCTATATCACTCCCCCTTTGACATCAATGCCATCAAAAATACCAAAAAGTATAAAAAACCAAGATGAAGAATGAAATACTACACAATGAATATGTCCCAAAATACCTTACCAAAGTTGAATGTATTTGAAAATATCCAGATATGCCTTCTCCAAAATCTCTAGATAGGTATCCCAACTAGATTTGAAAGTGTCAAAAATAGATACAAGTCCATTTAGCATATGGGCAAATGACTCTTTCACATTAAGCTCTGCTAGTGTGGTCTTACCAACCAGATCTATACACTCCTTATGTACACTTAACGAATCCAACCGGACACTCACCAAACCTCTAAGAATTCTGACTCTCCTTGTGATTTTATCTTTTTCTTTCTCAAGAGAAAAAACTTGGGCTTCCAAAACCAAAATCTGGCCATCTATAGATGTAGTTAATGAAATCAATCCATCAAAAGAATTGGCTATACCTGAAATCTCCTCCTGAATATCCTTAATCTTTTTATCTAACTCAACTGTGAGAAAACCTGTATTACAACATACTCTATAGATATTAGTACACTACCTCAATCCATTATCTATCAATTTCAACTTTTCATTTATCTTCTTCCTCTAAGACTCAATCACTTGATCAAATGTAGCTCTCTTTGCCTATTTGAACCTCTCTAGTGCTTGTTGGTTTGATATCTAGTGCAAGGATTGAAAATCCTTTGAAATGTGCTCTGTGATTATCTTAAGCTTGCTGGATGGGCTCGCTTCTCTGTCAAGATTGCACTCTAGGACTAGTCTATGCAAAACAGTGATAGACTAGTCAATAACACATTTAGCCATAGATCCCTCCTTCAACATTTTTTGTGCAGCCATCATCATGAGTTCAGTAGAACTAATCTCAGTTATGCTTTTCTTTTCAACCTACAAGGTGTCAATTAACAACAATGATGGACTTACTACTGGTTCCTTGCCAGATTCCCCTTTCTTCTCTTCTAATGTTTTAACCTTTATAGCTTCCTCACTTGCACTAGTGGCTTCGCCACTTGGTGCAATCTCAGTAACTGTCAGTTCCTCCCTAGGAAGTGTAACCTCATCTTTTACATTTGTATCCGAAGGACTGTTGTCCTTAACATTAGTAACTTGTACAATATCAACCTTTACACTCTTTGCATCTATCGGTATCTCAACATTTGTCTATACATTTGTAACTACACGAGACTCAATATTTACTATCTTAATGTTTTTCAAAGTTGGGAGTGACGTACCCATAATATCTTTACCTTTCCCTTCAACTGGGATGTCTACAGTATCCGTCTTAGGTTTTGGTGAAGTATAAAAATCTTGATTCTCTTCACATAGCTTAACCCATGCCTTGTGTATCTCCTCGATTATCTCATTTAATCTACCTAACAAAAGACTGATTATTCTATGCTTGTTGTTAGATATTTTTCTATCTGCAACCTCAAGTGTCTTGTCCATTTTAACCTTATTAAAACATGTATACAACAACTGATATACCAGTACATATAGAATTGAAAAAAGTAAAGCAACCAATAAGCCAATCACATAAATGAATACCATAACACACATAACTATACATGGAAAACCTCAAAAAGGAAAAACCACTGTGGGATTTGTGAACCATAATATCAATCCACTAGCCATATGAAGAGATATTACAAAATATAAGGGCTTGCACTTGTGGGAAGGCTTACAGCCTAGAGTACATTGCTCAATCACAAAAGGAGCCTCACTGACTACATACAAATCTAGACTACAATCAGGAGAAATAATTGAACTACAAAGATAGCTCTAGTGAAGCTCTTTTTGTTCCAGTCTGAAACCCTAAACCCTTACCGGAATAACCCTTACATAAGTATCCTCACATACATGATATATTTTGCATTTCCTTTACATTTCATGACCTTACGCTCTCTTCTATGGTATTTCAAAATGATCTAATTAACTGACCTATATACCCTTTACAATTCATCACGCCTTATGTTGGCTTACAAAGATAATTACAATATGAATATACATGTCGACTAGATAACATAAATACATGAATATCAAAAACAATTGTCGATGTCGGATCCAAAAGATGTCAGCCTCCAATATCAATAGCCTTATTCTAAACCATGTCTCTAAACCATGTCGGCCTGTATTATCGGTAATCAAATAAATCTATCCAACCTGCTAGTGTCGATGTTGATATCAGTGAAGTGCCTATGAAGTCCATGTCGGTACACAACTAAACCGAAATATGAATCTAGAACAATTTGCCATGTTGCCATCAATGACAACATATTGAAACCAACCAATTGAGTGTCAATTGCCAATAATCTTCCCCTTTGGCATTGATGGCAATACTCATGTGAAAACTGATCATGGTTTCCATCTATCGGTTTCATCCTGAACCTGCTCCCCCTGAGCTGAATATCCATCAATACAAAATACTCCATACCTCCATAATTTTTCACCTATACTCCCCTATACTTTCTTTTTCTTTTTCGCATCTATATCACTCCCCCTTTGACATCAATGCCATCAAAAATACCAAAAAGTATAAAAAACCAAGATGAAGAATGAAATACTACACAATGAATATGTCCCAAAATACCTTACCAAAGTTGAATGTATTTGAAAATATCCAGATATGCCTTCTCCAAAATCTCTAGATAGGTATCCCAACTAGATTTGAAAGTGTCAAAAATAGATACAAGTCCATTTAGCATATGGGCAAATGACTCTTTCACATTAAGCTCTGCTAGTGTGGTCTTACCAACCAGATCTATACACTCCTTATGTACACTTAACGAATCCAACCGGACACTCACCAAACCTCTAAGAATTCTGACTCTCCTTGTGATTTTATCTTTTTCTTTCTCAAGAGAAAAAACTTGGGCTTCCAAAACCAAAATCTGGCCATCTATAGATGTAGTTAATGAAATCAATCCATCAAAAGAATTGGCTATACCTGAAATCTCCTCCTGAATATCCTTAATCTTTTTATCTAACTCAACTATGAGAAAACCTGTATTACAACATACTCTATAGATATTAGTACACTACCTCAATCCATTATCTATCAATTTCAACTTTTCATTTATCTTCTTCCTCTAAGACTCAATCACTTGATCAAATGTAGCTCTCTTTGCCTATTTGAACCTCTCTAGTGCTTGTTGGTTTGATATCTAGTGCAAGGATTGAAAATCCTTTGAAATGTGCTCTGTGATTATCTTAAGCTTGCTGGATGGGCTCGCTTCTCTGTCAAGATTGCACTCTAGGACTAGTCTATGCAAAACAGTGATAGACTAGTCAATAACACATTTAGCCATAGATCCCTCCTTCAACATTTTTTGTGCAGCCATCATCATGAGTTCAGTAGAACTAATCTCAGTTATGCTTTTCTTTTCAACCTACAAGGTGTCAATTAACAACAATGATGGACTTACTACTGGTTCCTTGCCAGATTCCCCTTTCTTCTCTTCTAATGTTTTAACCTTTATAGCTTCCTCACTTGCACTAGTGGCTTCGCCACTTGGTGCAATCTCAGTAACTGTCAGTTCCTCCCTAGGAAGTGTAACCTCATCTTTTACATTTGTATCCGAAGGACTGTTGTCCTTAACATTAGTAACTTGTACAATATCAACCTTTACACTCTTTGCATCTATCGGTATCTCAACATTTGTCTATACATTTGTAACTACACGAGACTCAATATTTACTATCTTAATGTTTTTCAAAGTTGGGAGTGACGTACCCATAATATCTTTACCTTTCCCTTCAACTGGGATGTCTACAGTATCCGTCTTAGGTTTTGGTGAAGTATAAAAATCTTGATTCTCTTCACATAGCTTAACCCATGCCTTGTGTATCTCCTCGATTATCTCATTTAATCTACCTAACAAAAGACTGATTATTCTATGCTTGTTGTTAGATATTTTTCTATCTGCAACCTCAAGTGTCTTGTCCATCTCCTCTGGAGCAATAGAAACACAAACAGATAACAACTCTTGAATCTTTATATGCCTATCCTCTTGCATTGCTGATAGTCTTCTAGTATCTAACATGTCATACAACTATGTTGGTAATTGGTCTTCAATTTCTAACAAGGCTTTCTTATATATATATCCAAATATAACAAAATTGCTTCCTCTAATTCTCTTTGTTCATCATTATCTAAATGTTCATAATAAAATTGTACATTCTTTAACATACCATCTTTAGTAATTTCATCAACTAACTTTGCACAAGTCTTTGGTGGAATGATAGTTACATTACTAGATTCAATTGATATCAATGTCATCCTTCTTCTTTCTCCTTCTAGTATCGAATGGGGATGAAGGTGTTTCTTTTGATGCTCTTCTCTATGCCAGTACCCTGATAGTGACTTTCCTATTTGCTTGCTTCTTAGCTTCTACCTTGGTCTCTTAATTTTTATTCCTCAATACCCTTTTGAATGCTAGGGGTGTGTCATCCTCAGATGCAAATTCTATTGCAATAGGCTTAATGAATATTTCTAGTTCTTTCCTCTTCCTGCCTTTCTTCAGGACAACATCAATCAATGTCTTGATGTCTTATGAAACATTTTCAACAAATTTACTTGCCTTGCCCTCCTGCTTCTCTCTCTTCTTCTAGTTGAACTCAGTTTCAACCTCTTGCATCTTCTACCTAGAAGTGCCAAAGGTTTTTTACAGTGTCATCTACCAATGCATCAATTAGAATTTGTGTGTAAGCATCAAGAATCTGTGCATCAACTTCATAACCCATTTCCTCAATCCAAATCTTTTGGGGCCTTACAGCTTCCATCAAAGTTTCATCTTTCTTTACCATGAAGCATATGTCAGTTGTGTGCTTCTCAACAATGTGCTTTTGAACCCTCATCCTAGAATTCATAGCCTTTTCAAATGCTTTAAAATAACCCCACACTTTTTCATCTCTTTGACTACCCAATGTAGCAATTGACTATTTTAGTTACCTCCCTACTGGGATATCGAATGGCCATTTTCTCTTCCCAAAACTCAGAGTCTCATTGATGAAAAATAACATTAAATAGACAATTAGGTTACCATATCGAAATGTTCCTTTCTTTTCTCCTTTAATCTTTCCTAGGTTAATCAACAATTCATCCAACATCCAACCACATAGATCTAAATTATCGTTCTCCCTCATCATTTTATGAGCTGCATAAATGCAAGAGCTAGAAACAAAATTCAGTCAGTTTCATTGTGTTGCCTTGTAACTGATGACCATGCTTTCAAATCTGATGTCTGTATCAGCGATAGTACTGATCCTCATTGACCGCTTGTCTGATGTTGTATCGGTAATCTTGTTGACCTGATCATTTGAAACTTTCTTCTCCAAACATTGTCCAACCTACGGTAAACCGATTATTACCTTGATGGCCTCCTTCATAATCTTATATGGTATATCCAACCAGATAAACTCTCCCTGCACTCTGCTCATAACATACCTAACAATTTCCTCTTCCAATTCTAGAATAGCCAGAATGTCGGTAAACCCTAAATCCACAATATGCTATATTCAGGCTTAATCCTTCCAGAATCTCCCATTATCTCATTCATGTGCATGCTCTTAATATCAGTCATTTCTAAATCCTCAATATGATAGTGAATGTAAGCTCTTACACCTTCGACATACATGACTCCTTCCGAGAGACGGGAAAAAGCTCCAACCGAATCGTCCAGGGTAAAAACATGCAGATATTGCTTGAAAATTGGTCAGGGATGGTCCTTGATCTCAACAAAGGTCAGATTTACAACAAAGATAGGTACAGATGATGATCTCGCGTACAGATGATGATCTCGCTTCCATGATTGAAGATAAATACCTATGAATGGCTACCGATGAAAAATCCTAAAAGACCTTCTAATCGCTAGTGAAATCACTAAAGATGATATCGATTGCACTGATTCACCTTAGACTTTCTCTGAATCGCTTTGAATGAAAAGTGATTAGAAATGAAGTGAATTTGACCTTTTATCCTCCAAGAAACCCTAATCTTTAATTGACATCAATACTTCCGGTGGAAGATACCGGATCTCGATCAAACATCTCCATGTTAGATAAGCATCCCCAATGTCTGGAACATCTTCCAGATCCTCTTCCAGGGGCATATGTAACATCTTCATGAATTTCCCTACCCCTAAGGCATCTGCCTTAGTTATTGAATGGGCTACCTGCCGGTACAGGACAAACCTCCTTTGTCGGTTGAGTAACCGGTGTATTTCTATCTTCTGATTGTTCTTCTGACTTCTTGACCCATCTCTGGGTATGATCTTGCCAGATTTTATGAACCTTCTCTTTTCCTTTCTCATTTGATCCTCCATTACCAACCAGTGGATTTATGCTTCTACAAAACTTAGAAATATGTCCAACCTCATTACATGCATAACATGTAACATTGTTCTTTTGAATTTCTTTGCTAAAACCAGTGTAATTGCTTGACCTGCACTAATTAGCCATATGTCCAAATTTTTCACATGCATAACACTTAACATTCATTTTGCAATCTTATGTCTTATGACCATACTTATTACATTTAGAACATTGATCGAGAGCAGAATCAGGGTTCTGATTTGCTCTGTTTCTACATTGCCTAGCCATGTGACCAAATTTATTACAAACAAAGCATCTACCATTAAGTTTATAAACATTAAATTGCCTAATCGGTGCCTTATGATTTTGATCTTCATTTGCAGTACCAGAACTCTGTCCTTGTTCAAATCCAAGTCCACTGGAATCTCCATTCTACCTTTGTCTCTTCAACAACTCATCTAGTTGTGATGAACTAATCTTTAATTTATCTTTATACTCACTTGCAATAGTCAGATCATCTCTCACAATTATCATTTGTCTCTAAAGCTCTTTTTCATTACTCTGGGATTATAGTAAATTAGTTCTTAACATATCATTCTCATGAACCAACCTTCCACATTCTTCAAATGTGTTTTTCAGAGATACAACAAGATTTTCTTCCTTTTTCTTCCAGTCCTCAATCTCCTTAGACATCCTCATAGTTATAGATTGCATTTCATTTCTCATAACCATGTTTTCCTGACTTAATTTTAGACATCTCTCATTAAGTGCATCATTCTCATCATTATCCTTATTATGCAAAAGTTCCTTCCTCCTAGCCTAAATAGATGACAGTCTCTCTTGTATGACAATAATGAATTCCTAAGAATAATTCAATTCATCTCATAGCTTCAAGTTCTTCATCCTTTTAGCATCATAATCTTCAAGTGCCACCTCAAGTTGCTTCTCCAAACTCATATCCATGGATTCCGAATTCAGGATCTTCCTTAAGCTATTAAACTTCCTCCAAGGCATAAGGCTTTGATACCAATTGTTGGAATCCAAGAAAATTTAGAGGGGAGGGGTGAATCAGTATCCTACCGGAATGATCAATTTTAACTTTATTAAAACATGCATACACCAACTGATATACCGACACATATAAAATTGAAAGAAGTAAAGCAACCAATAAGCCAATCACATAAATGAATGCAATAACACACATAATTATATGTGGAAAAACTCAAAGAGGAAAAACTACAATGGGATTTGTGACCCACAATATCAATCCATTTTCCATATGAAGAGATATTATAAAATATAGGGGCCTACACTTGTAAGAAGGCTTACAGCCTAGAGCATACTGCTCAATCACAACAGGAGCCTCACTAACTACATACAAATCCAGACTACAATCCGGAGAAATTATTGAACTGCAAAGATACAATCTTCTATACCTGAATACAGTTCTGGTTAAGCTTTGTCTATTCTGGTCTGAAACCTTAAACCCTTACCAGAATAACCCTTACATAAGTATCCTCACATACATTATATATTTTGCATCTCCTTTACATTCCATGACCTTACACTCTCTTCTATGGTATTTCAAAATGATCTAACTAACTGACCTATATACCCTTTACAATTCATCATGTCTTATGTCGGCTTACAAAGATAATTACAATATGAATATACATGTCGGCTAGATAATTTTTTATTTATTTTTAATAATGCCTGGTGTAGACACTCAAAATTGTCATGTCTAATTAAATAAATATTTTATTTATTTAATTATCTAAGCCTAATTCTTCTATTAATTAAATAAATCTTTATTTATTTAATTAATTCATTTATCCTCTTCTAGCCTTATTTCTCATTTAAATAAATACATTTATTTATTTAAATTATCCTTTTCCTAAATTAAATAAATATTTTATTTATTTAATTATCCTACTTCTTCTATTAATTAAATAAATATTTATTTATTTAATTAATTCATTAGCTTTTTCTACATATGACACATGTCATTCATCTCTTAATTCATACACTACCTACCCCTTTCATTATTTTATTATTTCTTTTACCTACCCTCTAATCCTAGCCAACCTCTCTTTTTACACCTCTCAATCTTATCCCTCCATTTCATATTGTGTCTTCTATTTAAGGAGATGCTTTCTTCATTGTCAAGGCCTAATGACTAATGACTGATTTTGGAGTACTTGGCTACACTACAATTCCACTTACAACCACATTCCGTTCTTTGTTGAGCTCTTGTGCATAAAAAAATCTGAGAGCAAATATATCAAGCAAGATCAATGGAGATAGGAAGAATGGAGATCAAAACCCTATTGGACATGTGATGGTATAATCTTTGTGATTTTGAGTTATTTTGCATTGTCTTAGGTTATCTTCATATGTTATGGTGGATCTTTGTTCATTGTTAGGCTAGGGTTTAGTGGTTGGATTCATTTTAGCCTTTCAATATTGTTGTTATTGTTATCCATTTTCACCATACACATTTTGGCATGCCCGGTGGGACTCTTGTCCCTTTGCATTTAACATTTTTGTTGCAGATTTTGCATTTTTGAAGTTGCAGATCGGACAATCTTCGACGACATTTTAGGTTTTTCCGCGTCTGTGAGTGTTCGGATCGCGTTTTTGTGTTTCAGAAGCGTCTGCAATATCGGGAATCACGTCTGTGTTTTTGTCAGAATTTATTTTGCAGGTTTTTGGAGCCGCGTCTGTGAATTGAAAACGTGTCTGTGTCGAATCTGCCCACGTCTGTGTTGGAAAAGAGCGTCTGTGGTTTTTATCTGCGTCTGTGCATCACAGAACCGCGTCTGTGTCACGAAGTCGCGTCTGTGATCATTTTAATCGCGTTTGTGCTTTGCAGGATTTTTTGTTTTACATTTTTTTGCAGAAACGCGTCTGTGAGGTGTTAAATCGCATCTGTGTTGTGGAATCGCGTTTGTGTAGGGCAGAATCGCGTCTATGTAAGGTAAAATCGCGTCTATGTAAAAAAAAAAAAAAAAAAATTTTTTTTTTTTTAGGTTTTCATTTTTTCGCCATTTTGTCTTGCATTTAATGTTTCAGATCTGGTTTTTTTTTGGACTAACCCTTTCAGATCTAGCTAACTAAGTTGGTGCAGCTCGCCTTGGAAGCTAAAACATTTTGGTTGAAGGCCCCTCTTTCACAAAGTCTTTTGGGTTTCTAAAATTTACCTAACTTGTGCGCTTGCAGGAAGGGGTGATCATTTGAAACAACCCAAACTACTAACAAATTTTGTTGCATGTCCTTGGCTAGGGTTTTGAAATTTTGTTGTGTGCCTTGTTTTCATAGACTAGAAAACACTTCCATTGGTGCACTAAAATTGAATCATTATCTTTTGTGTCTTGAGCAATAGGCTCTTTTTGTTTAATCTTTAGAGGGCCTGTCTTCCCGTGTGGTCATTAGGACTACTAGTGAGAAGAGAACGACCCAAGTGGTAGCGAGAAAAACCCACCTCATCCAAACCACTATAATCAAATGTATTCATGGTGAAAACTATGAATAACGTGTGCTGATTAGTTCATACCGACACTATGTCTCCCCATAAACCCGTTTGATCAAATTTATTTGATCATTTGTAGGGCGTAACCCCTACCGACTGGGAGCCTTCTGTATTTACAGAGCTGAAAGTGCCGCATGTATGGCCACACGAGCGGATGCCCTTACTAGCACCTCTTTGTTTTAGATGCCCAAATCCTTCTAGTTGTTGAGGCAGGAGGTTGGACCTCTGGTAGTGGCCCACACACATATGGTTCTTAGTAGAGATACAAAGTTCGCAATGGGGAGTTTTCATGGGGACTGATGCTTGGCTGACCTGAGAAGTGAGTGCCGAGGGTGGAGCCAGTGAGGTCAAGCATCTAAGTATCTGCTCTGAATAGCGTAGCCTCGGGGGTAAAACCCTATGTGGGATCAACAACTATTGTCTTGGCCAGCCCTAAGATTTGTGCTTGTCTTATGCTAAACACTCAAACATTCAAGATAAAACAGCAAAACATTGTGTCTTTTGTGTCTTCAAGTGTATGCAAAAACTTTTTACATCAAGCAACACACTTTTGGAGTCTAAACAGTTTGCAAACATTGACTCATCAACATTGTGTCCTCTTGTCACGAAAAACAGTCGAAAAATCAGATTTGGTCACAAAAAAAACAACTTCACAGATAGGAAAAATTGCACTAAGGTTACAGAAACGCGTCTGTGTCTGTCCTAACCGCGTCTGCGTCAGATAAGCACGTCTGTGAAGTACATCATAGCGTCTGTGTTTTTATCAGCGTCTGTGTCAAACAGAGAGGCGTCTGTGTCTGGGAATCGCGTCTGTGAAGTATACAGAGGCGTCTGTGTTAGGATTTGAAAACTTTAACAGTCAAGCAAACAAAGAAAATCAGTTTCGGCATACTTGAGCTTCTTAGGTTGTCTCTTCAGGTTTCATCTAGCATTCAGCCTGTTCTAAGGTTTCACATAGTCCATCATTGCTTCACATCTCATTTTACATTCATACTTGTCTAAACTTGAGTCAAAAAGGTCACTTGCTTGTCCTCACTATACTCTTTCAACACACTACATACTACTACACTTTGCTAAGTGGTCCCTCATCAAGGTTTCTTACCTTTGGGTCTCATTTGGTCTTACTTAGAGTCAAGGTCAGCTTACCTCATCAAGAGAAACTATCCTCTCTTTGGAAGTCACACCTACTCTACTACTTACATACTTGGTCTTACACTTTGGACATTGCAAGTACACCTCAAGATTCACTTACACTCCATACAACTCTTGGTCTTCCGTACTCTTTTCATTTTTCATCTAGTCTCTCACATCTTGGTCTAACACCTAGTTCATGGTTGAAACCCGCCTTCAAAAATCTAGGAGAATAGCTAAAGAAGCTCAAGAATCCGTAAACATGAGTTCTTATGAGTATGACAATGATCTATTCTACAATCCTGAGCACACTACATTACCAGACATGAATGTTTATAGACACAATCCAAATGTGGAAAACACAAACACTATAAACAACAATGCTACACACAATGACACAATGGACAACTCTTCAATATTATCAGCAGACATAGAAGAATCCATAATGAATCCTCAATTCAATAGATTGGTTGAAGAGATAATGAGGAGAGATCGACAATACTTTCTAAACATGATGGCACATAGTGGAGCTAAAATACCACATGATTTTGACTTATCTCAACTTATGGAAAGTCGACCCTCACAACAAACTCAACCCAACATGGATCAAAGGAGAGCAAATAGTGGAGGAAATAGAGGACCGAATAATATGATGCCGGATTCACCATCAGCTTTGCTTCAAAAGCCAGCAATCCCACATACACAAGCTCAAACATATGATACTTACACTCAAGGACCATCATGGAGGCCTTATGCTCAATCACATGCTCAAGGTATGAATCAATCAAAACAAGTGGATACTCAAGGACATCCTCAAAATTTTGACACAAGGAGACCTCATGTCAAAATTGGGGGCAACACAATGGAAAATGAAAGGCCTATTGAATATGGTATATATGCACAAAATAGATATGGGGTCCCTCAACAGGAAGTTATGCCAAGTGCTCCTTATATGTCGCAACAATATAGACCTCCATATGGACATGTCTACGATCAGTATCATCCATACATGCAACAAGTTCCTCCTCAAATGGGTGTCTCAAACATGGGGTATGCTACAAGAAATCAATCTCCTCCCAAGAATAATTTGGAGCAACAAATTAGAGATCTACAAAAGAAAGTGGAGGACATGAGTACATCAAAACCTACATACACTATGAGAGATATATGTCCTTATCCCTTCGATAAGAGCATTCCAATGCTTCCATTTCCTCCACACTTTGTGACACCAAAATTCGACAAATATAGAGGGAGAGGAGACCCCAAGGCACATATAAGACAATTCTTCACAGCTTGCATTGAGGTAGCGGCAGAAGAAACATACTTAATGAGGTTGTTCCCACAGAGCTTAGGAGATCAAGCTATGGAATGGTTTTCTCAATTACCTCCTGGTATTAAGTCATGGGGCGACTTAGCGGAGGCATTCATTCAGCATTTCTCTTACAACATTGAAACAGATGTCTCAGTTACTACCTTGTGCAATACTAAACAAAAGGAAGGAGAATCTTTCGCAACATTTTTACAGAGATGGAGAAACTTAGCTAGCAGATGCTCTTGTGAAATCCCGCAGAAACAAATGGTGGAGATGTTCACACAAAATGTTAATAAGGCTATTGGCTATGATCTCAGAAAAGCTTGTTTGTCTACATTCAAGGATGTTATTGAAAAGGGCCTAGCAACAGAAAAGGTCTTAATTGAACAAGGAGTTATCAAACTATTCAAAGAAAACAAAGAGGACTTCAAAGGAAAGGACAAACCAAAATTTTGGAACAAGAACAAGAACACAGTCAACGATGGAGTTGTCGATGCTAATATAGTGAGACCAAAGTTCGTCTTTTCTGGATCAAGTTCTACCAACAATCAGGTGAACAACCAAACAACTTCTAAACCTCAAAGGAAGTACACTCCATTGGGGGAACCACTTGAATCAGTATTCAAAAAGCTTGTAGCAAACAAAGTAATTACAGTTCCAGATTTTCCTCCTTATGAACCAAAGGTAAAACCAAATTGGTGGAATGATGATGAGTATTGTGAGTTTCATAAGAGCAAGGGTCACAAGACAAGTAATTGCCATCGATTGAAAAACATTGTGCAAGATCTCATTGACAGAGGAGATATAGAGATTGAGGGACATTCATCTAATCAAGAACATGAGGTGTTTAAGGAACCATTCCCAAAACATGACAAAGGAAAAGGCAAAGTCACAGATGATCAAGCCAATTATACTAGAGCACCTTACAATTATGATTCTACTATCAATCACATCTCAATGGACAATCATATCTCTACCATTACTATCAAAAACAAAAATCCTGAGAATCCTTCTCAGAGACCCAAAATTGTCCTAAAAGGTGTGGGATCTTCGTCCGAATCTACCTCTGAATGTCATGTTACAACCCGTCGAGGTAAGATTACATTGCCAGGTGCCTCCACTAAGAATACCAATCTTTCATCAACCAAGCCTGAGTACGACCTTATAGAACAACTAGGGAAGACACCTGCACTCATCTCTATTCTTGAGCTCTTACGTATATCTCCTGCACATAAAGCTATCCTTGACAAAATCTTGAGAGATACTGCCGTCCCTACTGATCTAAATGTGGACCAGTTTCAAGCCATGGTGGGATACCTATCCGTTCCACACTCCCTCACATTCACAGAAGCTGATGATGCCTCCATAAGTCAGCCACATAATGCACCTCTACATGTTGAAGCCTTCATACATAAACATCGAATAAAGCGAGTCCTGATAGATGGAGGAGCAGGTCTTAATATTTGTACATTGAGCACCATCAGACAATTGGGATATTCTGACAAAGCTGTAAATTCTACAAACCAAATCACCATTAAGGCTTATGATGATGAAGAGCGCTCGTCCAAGGGCACGGTCACCTTACCACTAAGAATAGGGCCAGTCACAAAGGATGTGGTTTGTCAAGTCCTAGATCTAGATCTCACGTATAACATATTGCTAGGACGTCTGTGGATTCATGAAATGAGGGTAGTCCCATCAACATACCATCAATGCATAAAGTTCCCTCACAATGGAGTCGAGGTAACGGTCAATGGTGATCCAAATCCATTCATATATTGTAATAACTTGAGATCACATACTGAGACTATCATCCCCAGCAATCGTGAGGCTACTCCTTCTTCAGCATATATTGATCTTGAGTCATTAAAGCCCTCGACATCCAAACAAGGTGAACTTAGAGCCAAGTTTCAAGACAAACGCATGGGAGAATACACTTTGAATCAAACAATGTTTTTACGACAAGTCATGAGCTCTCCCAAGGAATATGGGAGGCCACATCCTAACAAGCAAATCCCCATCATGATACTCAAATGGGATCCTACCATCTTTCAAAAATGGGGTGAACTAGAAGAAGAAAATTTATATAAAATGCTCTATAAGGACGTTGAAGAGGACACACATGATCAGATTATTATACCCTGTGAGAACTATGGCAAAGGCTTCAAAATTTTGCAAAGATTCGGGTATGATGGAAAAAGCCCTCTCGGACTACGCAAAGAAGGTGTCATGGAGCCCTTACAACCTGAGCTAACTACAAGAAGGGAACGCTCCAAGGGGCTTGGTTTTCTGAATCCCAGACTACATAATAAAAGAACAAAAGAGGTATGGCGAATTAAAGTTGCCGAAGTTCAACAAGAGGATTACTATTCCACAGACTCCAATGAGTGGGAATGGGGTTCAGACAAATCCTCCAGTGACTATGAGCTCACAGAAACATTCAGAGAGCCAGATGAACCCACATAGGAGGAGGAATTTTACAAAAAGTTCAGAGTGGGTCAAGAACAAACCCATAAGGATCCCGCACAAGCTTCGTTTCAAGGTCCTAGGTCAAAATCACATAGGATGAGGACACCTGTCCTAGAAGGCTCTACTAGTGATGACAATTTGGATTCGCTCACGATCGAAACTGATGAGGAGAGTGCCATCGATGACCTCGACGATTACCTTGACATACCTGAATATAACCACATCTTCACTATTAGTCCTGCAAACCCTAAAAGCACTAAAGACCTTCCCCTTGTTCACCCCCAACTCATTGACTGGGATCATGAAGGACAAGCACAATTTGATACATTTCAAAATGACAAAGCTATTATCGACTACCTTGGCATTCGAGATGATCTTCCCCCTAGAGACCACAAAACAGGATACACCATAGAACTCAACAACATGGCATACTTCGGTGAGGGTGTCGGGCCTTCTAGTCGCAAAAATGTGAAAATAAAAACAAAACAAGGGTCTTATGGCGAAAACCACACTGTGGCGCTATCTGACCCCAAAAAAGTAAAAAGAAAGGACGTATCTGAGGGTGAAAACCTCTCTGAGGTGCCCGAAGATGGAAGGCTCGACATTCTCCCAGCATCATACGAGGAAAAATCATCCATGTTGGTAGAGGAGACTATAAAGACAAACATTGGTACAGCAGAGGTTCCACACAACATATTTTTGGCTCAATGATTGACAGAGGCCGAGAGAGCAAAATTCATAAGCTTCTTTAAGGGACGACAAATCAACTTCGCATGGTCTTACGCGGATATGCCTGGGCTAGACCCGGATTTGGTGATGCATCATTTAATAGTCAAACCGGGGGCAAAACCAGTAAAGCAAAAATTAAGGAAAATGCATCCACAAGTGGCATTGCTAGTCAAGGCAGAGCTAGAGAAATTATTGGATGTCGGATTCATACGCCCAATTGATTATCCTGAATGGATTTCCAATTTAGTACCTGTCAGCAAACCGGATCGCAGCATCCGAATATGTACAGACTTCAGAGATATCAACAAGGCTTGTCCAAAGGACGATTTCCCATTACCAAACATTGACTTGATCGTTGATCTCACAGCAGGCCATGAAATGTTATCTTTAATGGATGGATTTTCTGGATATAATCAAATCAGGACTGCACCTGAAGATCAACATAAAACATCATTCACTTGTCCATGGGGAACCTTCTGTTGGAATGTCATGCCCTTTGGGCTGAAAAATGCAGGCGCCACTTATCAAAGAGCGATGACCACTATTTTTCATGATCTCATGCACATAACCGTGGAAGATTATGTTGATGATCTTTTGGGAAAATCAATAGACAGAGACACACACTTGGACATCCTTTCAGTTGTCTTTGATCGGCTAGAAAAATACAAGGTAAGATTAAATCCTAAGAAATGTGTCTTTGGAGTAACCTCCGGGAAGCTCCTAGGATTCATTGTGTCTAAAAGAGGAATAGAAGCTGATCCAGCAAAAGTCAAGGCTATCTTGGACATTCCGCCACCCAAGAATATCAGTCAACTTCTATCTTTACAAGGGAGACTCCAATCCATACGAAGATTCATAGCACAACTTGCAGATAAGTGTAACCCTTTCTAGCACCTGCTACACAAAAACATCAAGTTCAAATGGGATGAAAACTATCAACAGGATTTTCAGGCGCTCAAAGACTATCTTTTGAACCCGCCAATTTTGATGCCACCAATTCCAGATCAACCATTGCTACTTTACATATCAACTATTCCGATAGCACTGGGGGCACTCCTAGCACAGCAAATACCTGACGGCAAGGAAAAAGCAGTCTACTATATCAGTCGCACATTGGTGGGATATGAGCTAAACTACACACCAATCGAGCATGCATGTCTCGCTGTGGTCTTTGCTTCACAAAAATTACGACATTATATGCTCACTCACAAGACTAAGTTGATTGTCAGAATTGATCCAATAAAATATCTTCTCAACAAAGCTACACTTACTGGGCAGCTGGCCAAGTGGGTAATGATTTTGAGTGAATTCGACATTGAATACGTGGACAGAAAAGCTATAAAAGGACAAGCAATTGCAGATCAACTGACAGATGCTCCCATGATAGATGATGCTCCTCTACAGTCAGAATTTCCAATGAGTCCATTCTAACAATATCACCTGCAAAGCCATGGCAATTATATTTTGACGGCTCATACACACAGCACAGGGCAGGAGCGGGTATACTCTTTATAACTCCCCAAGGCGATTCTATACCAAAGTCATACCGCTTATCATTTCCGTGCACTAACAATATAGCGGAATACGAGGCATTAACAACTGGGTTAAGAATTGCAGTTCAATGGAAGATCCAAGAACTTTGTGTTTTTGGGGATTCTCAACTTGTCATCCGTCAAGCAACTGATGATTATCAAATATAAGATGAAAAGCTAATGCCTTACAAACAACTGGTAGATGATCTGAAACAGCACTTTGCAAAGATAGAGTTTGAGCAGATACCAAGAGAACAGAATCGCGCTGCTGATGCCATGGCTACAATTGCTTCGCTCATTGATCTACCGCAAAATGAGACCTGCTATGAATTCCTGGTAGACAACCTGCTGATTCCGTCATATGAGATCACTCCTACGGAAATGATATGTGTTGTTGGTCCTGAATCCCAGTTATATGGTCCCATATTCACATACCTTCGCGACAATATCTTACCTCCCGATCTATCGAACAATCAACGCCGCACTTTCATTCGCCAATCCTCTCGATACGTCATTTTAGCAGATATCCTATACTGATGAGGTCTAGATGGCACCCTTCTTAGATGTTTAGAGAGTGACGAAGCTCAGATTGCGTTACAAGAAGTGCATGAAGGGATATGTGGTCCGCATACTAATGGTCCTACCTTGGCCAAGAAACTCATCAGGACTAGATACTACTGGCCTACTATGGAAAAAGATGCATATCAGTTTGTCAAGAAGTGTAAGCAGTGTCAAATTCATGGAGACCTCATACATGCACTAGCACAGGAACTACAACCACTTGCATCTCCTTGGCCCTTTTGTCAGTGGGGACTCGATCTCATAAGTAAGATTCACCCTCCTTCCAATGGACATAAATTCATTATCACAGCCACAGAGTATTTTACAAAGTGGATTGAAGCCGTGCCTCTCACACAAGTTACTGGGAAACAAATCGCTACCTTCATCCTGAACTACATCATTTGCCGATACGGGATTCCTACTTCCATTATTACTGATAACGGGCGTCCCTTCAAAAATCAGGATGTTCGTGAACTCTATGAGCGCTTCCATATCTCCCATCGTTTCTCCACACCATATTACCCCCAAGGTAATGGCCAAGCTGAGGCGTCTAATAAAACAATTCTCAAAATCCTTAAAAAGACAGTCGACGACGCTGGCCGTAACTGGCATATCCAACTCAATCCTGCACTCTGGGCCTATCGCACAAGTGTCCGCACACCTACAGGAGCTACACCCTACTCACTTGTCTATGGCTCTGAAGCCATCTTTCCTATTGAGGTCGAGCTACCTTCTTTACGGGTCTCTTTGAGAAACATAATCAATGATGAAGACTACAGGGTCTCTCGCTTACAAGAACTAGAACTGCTGGAGGAACGAAGGCACACTGCTTTTAATCATCTCAAGGCTTACCAACAACGAATGAGTCGCAGTTACAATCACAAAGTTAAGCCTCGCACATTTGAGGTAGGTGACTTAGTCCTCAGAGAGAACCCCAAGAATCAGCAAGACAGAGATAAGAAGGGCAAGTTCGAACCAAACTGGCTTGGTCCTTACATCATTACAGCGGTATATGGATCTGGGGCATATCAGCTCTCAACTACAGAAGGTGAACCTTTGGAGGATCCTATCAATAGCATGCACCTTCGCAGGTTCTACACATAAGCTCTTCGGAACATCCTAATTCAAAAATACAAAAAAAAATAAAAAAATTCAAAAATACAAAAAAATTATAAAACAAAAAAATCGTTACATGGTGAAAACCTGGCAAACAGGCGCCTTGTGACAACAAAAAAATTGAAAAATCGAAAAAAGTAAAGAGAAATAATTTCGTCCAATGGTGAAAACCACTTCGGTGGCGCCCTGGGCAAGTACCATGGTGAAAACTGGGTCACCAGCGCCATGCGTAGAGACTTTACTCCTCTCTCCTTCAGGATTCTCTTTCATCTTTCACTTTGCACACACTCACAACCTATTCGTTCACAATAAACTTACCTATTCCCATCATGGCTTGTTATTGATCTACCTAAGATTGGTTAGCCATCCATAACCCTCCCTTTTCACTCCCTTTCCATCCATAATAAATTAGATCCTATCTGTGGCTAAGGCAAATCCTACGTCTAGTAATGGGTGAGGAACTGAGAACATCACATGTTTCGAGGAGTACAGTTTCTTCCAGCTTCCTTCAAGTCTATCCGCGCACAAATCCGCAATAAAGTTTCATCTTCTCCACAATAAAGTATCAGTTTCATGGATTCAGTCAGTTTCAGATGAGACACAGCAGCAACAATGGGCTTCAACAAATCAAATCTTTCAACAGACTCAGACAACATTATGGTTCAGTGCTATCTATCCTTTCTGTGAAAGTGAACATTGTAACCACAATCAAATAAGACTTATACAGGTGACAAGAGACACTAAACTTGAGGACTACAGTGGATGTTGGTGTCGAGTCTTGGTTTTCTTTTGATTTTATCTTTTTGGTGACATGTCTTTTAGCTTTTCCAGGATGTCTTTGACTAGAGATTCTATCTCCAGGATGTCTTTGACTAGAAAGGCGAGGATGGGGTATCCTCACCTATTTGCATTTGCTGTCTATTGATTGTCTTTTAGTAATGCTATGACTTGTCCAAGGATATGAGGACACTGTGAGTCTAGTATGAACTGGGGCATTCCTTGTTTGTGACTGTCTTATCTCCATGCAAACAGGTACAATGACTTTCTGGGCCGAACAGATGCCTCGATTATCATAACCTACTTGCCATAATAAGCTCAATGATGATAACGCACAAGAAGCTCTTTCACGTTCATATCTTTTGTCTTCCATCCCCCTTTCTTGATTGACTTCCATTGTCCTTCTTGAGTCCGCGTAGCCCGCTATCACATGACTGAGTATAATGACACACCAAAAACATTTGCATTTCATATAGTTACACCTGCATCACCACTTATAAGCAATTCATACATACATATAGATATCACAATTGCATCACATCCTGCATACAACACATGTTAGCACATCTCACATTTTCATTATGTAAATAATCATTTGCATTATCATATTCATTACATACATTCACATTTGCATCATGCATCACATATACAACATAAAAGAACAAAAATATATTGCATTGCATCATATAAGCATCTGTATCATAAAACATGCATCACATAAGAACATCTCATCACATAAGGTACACATGCATATAGCTGCCGCAAAAATGGATCATCTCTCATATATAATCAAAAGTGTCATGATACAATGATGTCAAAAGAATCATATGGCTACAAAATCACCCACAGGTGTCTACAATACAAAAATGGTACATATACTGATACAAAGGGGATCCCTCTATGGCTATGATGAACTCCCTCCATCGGAGCCGCCTGACCTCGACGGAGTCTGAGCTCTAGATGGTCCCACTCTAGGATCCCCCTGCCAGTCTGGTGGTGGTGGTGGAGGACCCATGACCCCACCGCTGGATGCCTGCCTCCTACGACTCCCTCCCGTAGCCGTCCCTGTGCGCGACGATCTATGGAAGCTCCTCGCCCGCTGATCCGCTGGCACGGCACCATAGTACAGATCCCTCCAATAGGCGATCTCCTCTCCAACTCACAGCACATATGCGTAGCCTGCCCCTGCATCTTCTACTGCTCGCCTCCCTTCCCTCAGAGCTGTCTCGGCCTCAGTATATCGCTAGATGGCCTGGTCTCTCTCCCGCTCTGTGTCCCTGAGCCTGATCCTGAGGCAATCTCTCTCCCACACCAAATCTGCAATCTCGTCTGCCTTGCCCTGGCAGATCTCTCTCAGCTCTAGCAGCTCATCCTCCTCAGGATCTCCACCCTCAGCCTCTGCCTGTGGCTCCTCCTCTGCAGGTGCCTGTACCTGTGCCTCTCCCTGTACCTGTCTAGGTGCCTGAATAGGTACCTGTCTCTGCACCTGCTCCTGTCCCTGCACCTGTCTAGGTCCCTGTGCTCTAGGACCCTGTGCTGCTGGTACCTGCAGGGGCAATCCACCTCGACCACTCACCACCTGGGCTGCTCTCTCCTGTCCTCCCTCCCTCCGAGGTGCCACCCGCCTCTCCCCCACTACTCCCCTCCGCCTTCGCCGACCCCTACCTCCATCTCCTCCACCATCATCATCATCATCCCCTCCCACCTCTCCCTCCAGCAACTCTCCCGGATCTGTCAACCTCGGAAATGGATGCTCTGCCCAATATGCAGAATACTCTGCGTCCATCCCTGCATCCTCTACCTCCGGCCACATGTCCCACGGTAATGGCATCATCTCGGCCATCTGTGTCACGGCCTGATCATATGATAGAAGTGGCCTGAACTGTACCTGATCTCTGACTGTACGAGCATACATGCTCGAGCCTCGCGGCATCCTCTGGATCCGGTCGAACTGTCTGCATACCCTGTCAACAAGCTGCCTCTCCAGAATATAGGGCGTCCGCCCAATAAGATACCTGCTCCTGAATGCATAGGGTAGCTCCACTGCGTCGTCATCCCACTCCTCGCACCCCAGGTACGGCCTCTAGATAACCATATCAATGTCATCTATGACGCGTCTCCAATGCTCCAATCGACCAATCCGAGGCTGTGATGTAATCATATCGTATAAATGCACAAAACTCTGTCCATGCCCTCTGCCTCTGAAGTGGATAGGTCGTGTGATAGGAAGGTGCTCATATGCCCACACCTGTAGGAGAGTCACTCCGCAGCCCAAGCCCACTGATCCGTGGTAAACAAACTGATGCAGCTCATAGTATAAATGTGCCAGGACACATGGCCCCCATGCATATCTGGTGTGCTCTGTCATCAGTGTCTCCAATGCTCCTCCCCAGCCAACTGCCAATCCCCATGTAGCCCTGTCTGGACATAAGAAACCACTGATGGCTCCTCCAATAACAGCCGGCAACGCTAGCCCTGTCGCGGTCATGGTATCCCATGCCACGTGACCTGCTCTCATCTCCAACCCGGGATCCTGAAATACCCGTCTCAGTGCCTCTCTGTCTCCGTCTCGATCGTATGGAATCAACTCTCCATCGATCGGAATATGCAAATTCCTATAGACATCCTCCAGCGTCACTGTCATCTCCCCCATAGGCAAATGGAACGTGCAAGTCTCGGAGTGCCATCTCTCCGCCAGTGCAGTCAGCAAACCCATGTTCGCCCGAAACTCGGGCACATATAGCACATGTGTGAGACCCATCTCCTCAATCGCAATCATATCTTGAATCGACAACTCTGGTCGCAACCTCTGAGTCGATGGGAATCTCTCCCGTGACTCCAGCATAGGCAGATACTCCTGCAGTCAACCAATCAATCATGTCAGTTATCGTGGCATTCACTATTTATCACAAAATGCTACTTGCTATCTAAATGCATATGGCTATCTATCCTAGTGACACTCACTGTTCATCACAAAGTGTTGCTATCTATCCTAGTAGTACTCCCTGTTCATCACAAAGTACTACGTGTGTGACATTCCCTGTTCATCACAAAGTGTTACTCACATTCGCACTCCCTGTTCATCACAAAGTGTTGCCTATCTTGGTGCTCCCTGTTCATCACAAAGTGCCTTGATCTATCCTAGTCATCCTAGAGGACCTGTTTGAGTGTATCCTCTCAGCAGCTTATCCAATCGACAGCATATGTTCATCACAGAACTGCCGATTTGACCTAAAAAGACTCAACTTATGCATTTTGACACACAAACGCGCTTTACACTCCTAAACGCGCTTATAGACTGCACAAACGCGCTTCTGCAACACAGACGCGCTTCCTGAACACATACGTGCCTATATCATGCACAAACGCGGCCAGGGAACACAGACGTCCCTACATGACATAAACGCCCCTACAATTCTCAAACGCGTCCGCATTCAGCATAAACGCGGTCCCAGGCACAGACGCGCCTGGAACCGACACAGACGCGCCTATTGGACACAGACGCGCCTGGCACTGACACAGACGCGGTTGCGCGTTTTTGCATTTTTTAACTACCCTATTCCTAGCGCATTTATTGCTACCTATTGAGCATTAATGACAAAACTTGAAATGCGTGAAAGTACGAGGAGGTTTTCGGGTACTTACCGGCTCTCCTGCCTCTGCTGGTCTCTGAAATCGGCGAATGCGGTCGAATCTATGAATGAAAGCCATCGTTGCTGACTGCTGCTGCTCTTTTCTCGCTTTGCACTGTGATCTTGTAAGGGTGTGGATGACAATGAGGATGTCTTTTGCCCGTGGTCTATCTTATAGCCTACCCTAGCCCTCGCATTCATTTCCCGAGTCAGTCTTCGTTATCCCGTGACTTTGTCACCTTATCCGGTCAGTCCATTCTAGCCTTTCTTTCTTATCGAGAGATTGTCTGCAATCTTTTCAGACATTTTCATCCAATCTCTCGAGGGGGCATATCATTCCCATTCTGGGGCAACTCTGTATCAATTCATCTTATCTTCTTTGAAACAACGCGACAAGCCGCATTGTCTCAAAGAGGGGCAAAATGTAGACACTCAAAATTGTCATGTCTAATTAAATAAATATTTTATTTATTTAATTATCTAAGCCTAATTCTTCTATTAATTAAATAAATCTTTATTTATTTAATTAATTCATTTATCCTCTTCTAGCCTTATTTCTCATTTAAATAAATACATTTATTTATTTAAATTATCCTTTTCCTAAATTAAATAAATATTTTATTTATTTAATTATCCTACTTCTTCTATTAATTAAATAAATATTTATTTATTTAATTAATTCATTAGCTTTTTCTACATATGACACATGTCATTCATCTCTTAATTCATATACTACCTACCCCTTTCATTATTTTATTATTTCTTTTACCTACCCTCTAACCCTAGCCGACCTCTCTTTTTACACCTCTCAATCTTATCCCTCCATTTCATATTGTGTCTTCTATTTAAGGAGATGCTTTCTTCATTGTCAAGGCCTAATGACTAATGACTGATTTTGGAGTACTTGGCTACACTACAATTCCACTTACAACCACATTCCGTTCTTTGTTGAGCTCTTGTGCATATAAAAATCTGAGAGCAAATATATCAAGCAAGATCAATGGAGATAGGAAGAATGGAGATCAAAACCCTATTGGACATGTGATGGTATAATCTTTGTGATTTTGAGTTATTTTGCATTGTCTTAGGTTATCTTCATATGTTATGGTGGATCTTTGTTCATTGTTAGGCTAGGGTTTAGTGGTTGGATTCATTTTAGCCTTTCAATATTGTTGTTATTGTTATCCATTTTCATCATACACACCTGGTAAAATTTTTAATGTGACTGGCAATGCTGGCATGACATGCACTTCGGGTCCACTTGAAACACTTTTGACCCAGAGCTATGAACCAGTGAGGCCACAACCTGGGGGACCTCATCCCCACACTTCACTTGTTCAAACTCACAAGCACAATGACCCAATGAAGATACGAGGCCTGCGAGCACAGTGACCCAACAAGGGTTTGAACCTTGGTGGCCACTTCACCAACGAAGTGTTTTAACTGCGACACTACATGTCCAAAGACAGTTAGCTAGATAACATAAATACATGAATATAAAAAATAATTTCCTATGTTGGATCCAAAAGATGTCAACCTCCAATACTGATTAGTTGATTCTAAACCATGTCGGCCTGCATTGTTAGCAATCAAAGAAATCTATCCAACCTACTGGTGTCAGTGCTGATGAAGTGTCTGTGAAGTGCCTACCGGTACACAACTGAACCAAAATATGAAGCCAGAACAAGTTGCCATGTTGCCCTCAATGATAGTATATTGAAACCAACCAATCGCGTGTCCATTGCCAACGCTATCTACTTTCCCCTTCCATGGTGATAATTTTATTTACTTGATGAAATTTAATATGGTTACTAAGTATTGTCATAGTAGTGTTATTAATGATTCTTTCTTACCATTGTCCTAGGTTTTAGATGAGTTACATTGAAATAGATACCTTCCCTTTGATGAATAAATAATATTTTATATTCCATAGTTTCTATTCGCTAAATAGATAAGTTTGAAAATGATGAGTATAGAATTAAGGTAGGTAGGGCAGTTACAAGCATAACATATGCTACATTATGCATGTCAAAATATTATAAAATGTATAATCTATCAACTCTTCTCTGTGATAATAGATTAGCACAATGTTTACATAAATTGAAACTATAAAGCATATTATTGCATTGAATAGTTTATAGAGCCTACAAGGGATTGAAGATATTGAGGCGAGAATAATGAATATAAGATATTTGTAAAGATTTATGATTGTTGTTTGCGGGGAGACTATAATTTTAACTACTCAAGCCATAATATCAAGGTAAAGGTCTTATTTTTATGAAAGAAATTAAATAAATTATTTGGTATTAATTCATTAGAGATTATATTGTCAATGATGCTAAGAGGGTTTGAAATCATGAATCAAAAGAAAACATTGTAAAGGATTGAATCATTAAAATTAGTTAGTGAATTGAAATAGGTTGAGAATATAAGAAACTCATTCTATTAATTTTTTTGTGATGTAAATTATTTTTGAATTATTACTTTAAATATTATATTATTTGAAATATTGAATGCATTTTTCTTTCAACGCCATCATTGTTATATGTGATGAGGTCTTTAAGGACTCATATGAATCAGTGAAATGAAGGTGTAATATGGTCAAACTAGAGATTGGTGGCACTAGAGGATGGAGGATATACATCATCTCAAGCTAACTTCTTATTTTTGAGATGGTGCTTTGTATGAGAAGCAATTTTTTATTTCTTTCCTCCATTTCTTCTTTATTGCTAATAGATTTGAAAGTTACATATATTGTGAAGTTTTTTTTTTAAAAAAGCAAGGGGTTTGGTGTTCAACTCAACAAAGATTGTAGCTTAGAGAGATCACAAGATTGTAGTCAAGAATTATACTCTTATGAAGATCAAGAAACAACTTGAAGGAATCCTATGTATACATATCTCAATGCGAATTGTTGTCAAATAATTTTCTTTAGACTCCATCTCTCATTTTATTATTCTCTCATTATTTCTCAGTTTTCACCTGCACAATAAACTTCCCACAAGATAAATACTGAGTGGATAGACTAATTGTTAGAACTCTTTGTTGTGAAGTGATTTTTCACCTCTCACGTTGATTGCCTATGTTGGAAAAATGCTTACACACTTTTTAGCCAAGCAGGAAAAAGTGGTTTTGATGTTGCTTGAAGGAATATAAAATAATAATGAAAAAGATATATATAAATTAAAATTATCTTATTACATTGATTTTCTTCATTGATTTTTTTTTATGAATAGTTAGTCTAGATTCTATTAATTAAGAGAAAAGATACACCATTCACAAAAATATGTAGGGGAATACGAGATCACCCCCTAGATTTTAGATGGATAGAGCCCAAAAATTCAACAAACATGGGAAACGCCTAAAAAAATAACAAAAAAATACATAATAATGGCAAGTAGGTAGCTTAACCGATCCCAGTGAGAGGCAGAGGTGGATCCTTATCATATTTAAGACACCATAGATCAGCGAAGTCTAGGATATCATCCGGGAGGGTCCTCGGAACCCTCATCAACAATAGAAACCTCCTTAGTATTCTCTTCATGACATGCAGGGGAAATGGACAGAGCCAAGCAAGGAAGGGCCTTGGAAAAATTAGGCCAGGTACTATCATTTCCCGTGGGCCACCCACTACCACCACTAGCAGGAGGCGCAACACCTCTAGAACACCAGTCACCATGAACAGGCAAAGAGGAATGCCAATGGTGTAAATCCCGACCATTAGATTGGTGGCAAGCATTAGACCGCAAGAAGAAGAACTACACCCACAATGCCACCCATGAGGTGGTGATTGACCCCTTGAAGCGTGATGATCAGGAGGTTGTCTAGTAATTGTACAAGGGGAGTTCCTCAATGCTCTAAAAGCTCCTAAAGGCGGGCCACCTCAATGGTGACCTTGTTGGCTTGCACTTGGATTTGTAACATAACATTATTACATATACAAGGTTTAGCATAAAGAAAAACTTGCATATCAATAGAGCTGTGAGAAAATAAAACAATATTTTTTTCTTTCCATAAGGCAAAGAGAATTTCTATCCTGAAAGCATGCCATATCTGGGTGAAGGAATGAGTGAGGCTAGAAGGGTCCCTGAGCAAGGCCATGTGCTAAGAGAAAGGTTTAGGCCTGAAAGTTCTTAATAAATCATGAATCTATCTCTACAAACTCCAGAAACTCTAAGCCTGACAACAATACCAGAAAAGATGCATAAAAGACTTTTGTTGCCCACAAAATGGGTAGTGAGGATCCAAAACCCCTATGTGCCATAGGCGAGAGCCAATAGACAAGCCTTGGAAAAGAATACACAAGGCAAAGTGGGCAAGTTTTGGGTTCACAATGGTAGACTAGATGCCAAGAAATCAACGTCGCCAAGTGATAGTAGTCGACTGCAAGTGCCGTCATATGTTCAAAGCTAGTACCATAGGAAGATGCTAAGAGAGTCATCTATAACCCAAAGAGGGTTTGTATCAGGAAAATGAAGTCTGAGGGTACCACATCTTGTCTTTCGACCAGGGCCTCATAGAGTGAATGCCCAACTTGTGAGGCATATTCACAAACAGAGCCTGTATCACAATGTCAAACATCTATCGATCTGGCCAAATGAGCTGAACTGTACCCGAAAATCTTCCCAAGAGCGAATGCTCATGGAAGCTCTAGAAAAGAGATCTTTGGGAGTACGAATGCCACGCTTGTGAAAGCGTAAAGCATGTTTATTTGAAATTTCCTAGCAAGAGAAAGGCGCTTTGTGATCCAATAAGACAACTTTTTCTCAATTCTGGTAAGGTCCGTATTCCACAAATCCACTGGAGAACCCTGAAAAGGCAAAAGGGATACCTAGGAATCTAAAAACTTCACCATGATCTAACCACTTCCAGTCAAACTGGAGAGGCCACGAGGGAGCAGAAAGGAAGGGCTGCCCATAGCGCTGCGTCTTGTACCATTGAATGGAAGTCCCAGAGGCCAGACAAAAGATATCAACACAGCAAAGGGTCTCCCGAACATTCTGTTCATTTTCAGTGAGAGTTAAGAAGGAATCATCAGTGAGAGTTGAGATGGCGAGTTACCACTAGCCTCCATCATTGAATGTTGAGAATATGTTGTTGTTTGGAAAGATTCAAGAATATCACTGAAATCTATTACTGCATATAACAAATAATTAAACAATTTAAATCTATGATATTTCTACAATTCACAATAATGCTTAAAATGTTTGAAATTTTTTTAACATTGACAAACATTTTAAGATTCATACAGCTGTTTTTTTTTTTTCTGTTACAAATGCTTTCACGTCTCCTCACGTATAAATGCAAAAAACGGATGGTGTCAAAATGCAGTTAAAATGCTACCAAAATTTAGTTTCCATCAGACGAAGGGCTAAAGTAGAATGACGGAAAAATAAAGCATAAACGACACGCAATGTTACAACAGTGAATGGGCTTTTGTTTAACGGGCGTTTCATTTACAAAGTACTACGTTAATGAAATCGACTTTTTCCGTTCCCGTTACATCATTCACGTAGGTAAGACAACGGTAAATAAAAAAGTATGAAATCGAAGCATCCAATTAGTTTGTTAACAAACAAAGGCCGATAAAATGGTGTGAGAAATGCTAATAATATTGTAATATAGAACTAATTTTAACATAACATTACGATAATTAATAGAGAAGCCGTGGCTTCTGCATCACACCGATAACAACATTTACGAGAAAATATTTCAAGTCTCCCTTCATCATTATCATCGGTGAAATCAACATGTAGTTTTAATACTATTGTTCACTGCAATCTAAACCACGTCTCCTTTATTTATGGTCTATATATTTTCCTCGGACTTACTATCTGCAACAAGAACAAAAAGAAAACTTAGTTAATCACCCATTTAAGAGATGGAAATGTAAAATGTGTTGAAACGGAACTGTGAACTTACAAAGTGTCTAATAAGTAGGATGAGGTGGAGGAGAGCTATGCATGGGAGGATGACTGTAGTGTCCATGCTTTGGTGGGGCCCTTATTACTGGCTTGGGAGGAGATTTCTTCATGGGAGGATGCACTTCACCAGGGCCATTGAATATAGGGGAACCTGGCTTGTAATAGAGAGGAGCATTAGCAGGAGAGAAGTGTGGGGATTTGTGGAAAGGTGGCGGCTTTGGAATAAGGGGAGAAGGGTGGGGCGATTGTGGGTTTGGAAATGTAGGAGGGTGAGCGTCTTGCATGGGAGACTTCTTCTCGAATGGGGGATTGTGAATGAAGGGAGAAGGGAAGTGTGGTTGTGGGCTTTGTAGTGGCGGTGGGAGCGTAGGTGGGTGAGCTCCTGGTAATGGCTTTCCATTGTGGTGGAAAGGACTAGGCAATGGCCTCTCCGATAAACACACTGACACAAATGCCAACAAGACGATGATGAGTACAAGGGAATGGTGAAGAGCCATCGCTAATATTGTTGATGCTGAGATGAAATGGTGCAAGGATTGAAGAGTATTTATACACAAACAGGTGAAGGCGAGCGCAGTAGAAACTTCCAATTCACACTGCTCAGCTGTTACATTTAACAATAAATAAATAAAAAAGAAGACTAAAACCTTATACGTGGCGTGAATGAAACAAAAGTCAAGATTTGCGTGTCGGAGATTATCCACAAAGTCGACTTTTTTCAACGTGTGTACGACAAATTTAGTTCGTTAACTACGCATCGATTAAGGAGTTGGAATAATATTTGTGCGATTGTCTGAGTCCAAATATTTGGCCGTCCGCGGCATTAGCGTCTCCTTTTGAGAAAGGGAAGGACGTTTCACATGTGGAGGCAAACCGCAGAAAGTTAGGGAGAAGGAGAGGGAGAGGGATATTCAACGTTTAGGCGTGTGAATGCAAATGCGCCGGATCCGACTTGAACGCTAAGTAATTCTAAAGTCTTGCCTTTACCTTGTAGGCTACTATTCAAAGATTTAAAAATAATTCAGGCATTGACGTATGTAACTCGTCGGCAAGTGTTTCTCTAAAATGAAGGCCTCCGGATCTACCTCTCTCTCTTTTTATTTATAAATATAGATAAGCCTCAGATCAATCTATATATATATAATGTCTTGGGATTATCAATCACATAAATTTTTGTTCATATTTAAGGTTATAATTAATATATGTTCGAATAAAATAAGTTTTAGGATTAAGAATTATAAATAACAAATTAGTGGGATTAGAATGTAATTGGCAATCACAACCTATAAAAGATTATGCTTGGATACATATAAAAGATCTTTGAAATCTTAACCTATGATAAATATTTACTTATATCAACTAGAGTATTTTAATAAATTCCTTTTTGTAACAATCATTTAGGTTGTGAGCTGATTATGTTTTATTTACAAAACATGTCATTATCATTTTAGGTCTATTTTATAGAATTGGTCCCTTTTCACTATTACTCCACCTTGCAATTGTTAAAATTAGTCTAGTTTATTCTACAATGTCTTTTCTTCTTACTTAGAGCGTAATTCTTATTTGCAATAGTCTTTCTTTAGAATCATAATGTTATTAGAGATTGGTGATTAGTACGGCCTATGGTAGGTTCTACCCTTTCTATAACAATTTCAAAGAGTTTCACGGATTTATGGTGGGTTTATAAATTTCATATTGTAGTATGGTGGAAATGGATTTACAACTCCTTTTCTATTTTATCTTTTTGAGGTCAATGCTCTATTTTTTAGTGATTGATGTCTTTTTCATGTTTGTCTACCATTCAATATTCCTTCTGCATGGATAACCGATTTTGAAATAGGGTTTATGACATTTACCTACCCCATTATTTAATATTGATGGGCTACTTTTTAAAATGTGTATTGTTGAGTGGCTTAATGAGGTTTGGGCAAAGGGTTGGGGATTCATTTTACATTTACAAGAATGATTCACAAAGGGTTTTTTGTCATGCTTTTTAAAACCCATGTCATGCAAGAATGAGTGCTGCAAAAATAATTCTAGAAATATTAGTAACTCTATTTTTGGAGCACTTAATTGGTCTCTTGATATCTTTAATGAGAAATTTGTTACTATTTTTATTTTGATATGGCTTGTTATTAAAGATTTACTAGCTCAATTGTGAGATTTATTTCCCCGTCTTCTTTCCTTGGTGAGTAACGTTCTCTAAGTAAACTAAACTCAAAGCACTCTACCACATATGGATGCAAGGTTATCAATCTCTCTTTCTCATAGCATTAATATGAAAAAGTAGATTGCTATTTATCTTGAAATAAATATCCAGACATATAAAAAATGACCTTTCGGGGGAATCAAATTCATGCTTTCTCTACAAAAAAGAGGGTCAACAAAAAAATGTCCTAGTTTTAAGCTAAGGCCTTTGAGAAACTCAATTTTTAGGGCACTAAGGGTAATATGAAACTCCTATGGAGGACTCTATTATGGCTATTTCATAAGATTTCCCTCATGGCAATGTTAATTCTGAAAAGAATGTAGAGAGAAATAACCGTAAACATCATGTTGAAAGGGATGCAACTAGGGAAGATATTTTGAAAGATACTCCAAAAGATAATACTACGATCCCTAATCATTTTTTTAATACCAATACTAGACAACCAAAATATAGCCAGGCATTGGTATTGGATAATATTAGAGCTATGTTGAATGAAACAAAGAATAAAGAAGAATTTCTTGATCAAGTAGAATCACTGGGAGTTGTACTACCTTTACCTAATATGATATTCAAATATAAAGAAGGTTCAAATTATCCATTGAAAAATCTCCATGCTTAAGTACAGATGAAATTATTGGAGGGGTTGATAAGAATGTATCCTTTATAGAGAAAAGAGAAGTGAAAAAGATAGAGGAAACACCTTAGTGGAGGTCAAAGTGAACAAAAGAGAAAAGGGAAGGGAAAAGAAGAGATAGTAACCAAGTGTTTAAATGACAAATTTAGGAACAACAAAAAAATAAAGATGAACTTGAATTGCATTGGTTGGAACATTAGGGATGAACTTGAATTGCATTGGTTGGAAAATTAGGGATGAAGTTAATAAGATTTTAGTTTATTTTCAGATTTGTCATTACCAATGCAAAGGGTCTTCCTAGATATATGTATGTTCTTCATTACCAATTTTGATATAGGAAGATTAATTATGGTGTATGGTTTGATATGGAATTGGTGTGAGTACACTGATGTTGTTTATACTTAAGGTATGAATGGTTGGGTCTATTGACATGTGTTGTGGATGTCATTTCTAATCATGTGGGATTTTTGCCTTATGAAAATAACTTGGAGCCTTTGTTATCACAACAACTTTGGTGTCTGTGTTCTTGGATTGGTGCATATTCACCTTGGTTTCTTCCTTTTCTTCCATTTTTTCATGTTAGAGGATGATAGTAGGTATTGCTTGAGATGGTGGTCACTTTGATTTTGTTGTAGATATCTTGATGGAGCATGAGAGAATGTTGGAGATTCATGTGGTTTCACATTTGGCTATGATGATGTATTTCACTTGTTGACCCTTATCAATTTATACATTTGTAAAGTGGAAAATTGAACCCTAGTGATTCCCCACATAGGAGAGAGAAAGCAAATAACTAGGATAATTTTTACTTGGGAGATACTTTACATTCAAAAGATGAGTTTAATTCATTAGATCCAAACCCTAGAGTGAATAAGGATCTAAACACTAAGTGAATTACAAGGGTGCAATACAATTTACCCTCTTTTGTAAGTAGAAGAGTTGACTTGTTGACTATGCAGAAAAGAGAGAGAAAATGGGTGAACTGTGGAGCTACTGATTTGGGATTGCACAGTAAATTTGGATATGAGATATTTAGACTGACATGGATCTGTCCTACAAATTTGGAGAAAAGTCATCGAGACCATGTTGAAAGTGCACACAGTCCTCTGAAAAATCCCTAAATGAAAAGGGTTTTTCCGTCTTTGCAAATGAGGCCCAAAACTACAATTACAGTTGGGCATCTACAACCTATACACAAAAAAGAAAGGAAGAAGGGTTTTTGATAGGGGTTTGCCTCAGTCAAACCCCAATTGAGGAATCAACCTTTAAAGAAAGTAATTGCAAATGCTTAAATGTAAATGATAAAAATGTATACCTTGTAGATCTGCAATTTTTTGATGATAATTGCTTTGCTTCTTGAATGTAATCACAAGTATTGCATGAAATGGCATGTAACATGAAAAAACCCTAACACACACACATGCTTGCAAATGAATGTTATAATTTTCTCCAATGGATGAATGAAGAAGACACATGAAGAAGGAGATGTATGATAACTTGAACATTTGAATGCTTGATGATGTATATTTTTGCCTATGCTTCCTTATCCTTGTATATTTTTACTTCGCTTATGAAAATGAGAGGACTAGATCCCCTTTTATACTTGCCTTGGAGGATTAATTTTCACCTCACTGAAGGCCAACATAGGAGAATTTAAGTCCTCGAGAAGAAAATTAGGTCCAAGGGTCAGATGGACCCATCTTAGGGCCACCCTAAGAGGGAGGACATGGGTACCATGCCCCTATCCTAGAAGGGATAGGGGCACCATGCCCTTGTCCTACCCTATTTTTGGGTCTGGTGATGGGATGGGGTTTGGGATAGACTAGCCTAATCTATGCTCCTGGATCCTTCCCTTGGATCACCTGGTGTTCTCTTCACACCCTAGGGTCTCTAGGACTTCCCTTGCTTGAGAAATCCCCTGACCTTTCCCAATCCACCCACCATTGAGTTGCAATGCTGCTCCTAAGGTCTCACCTACTCATGAGACTCAAAACCCTTTACTATGGCTAATAAGGGCTTGGCTTGTCCTACTGCTTCCTAGGTCCTAGCAAGGTTAGGATAGGTCTTAAATCATGTTTTACATCCATCCATGTGCCCCCAAGAAGTTTCAACCTTCATCACTCCTGCCAATTCCACCATTTTGCTCATTTCCCACAAAATAGGGCTACAAGGAAAAGCCCCTATTAGGCCTCCAATCTGGACTTTTAGGGCTCTCTCTTGCAAACGATGCACAAACTACCCAAACTCCCAAAATGGACTACCATTCATTTGGAAAGGGCTCAAGGATTTCTTTGGTTTTGGGCCTCCAAGTGGCCTTACAGTGCCTTGGGCGAATTTTGGGGTTTTTAAGGGTTTTGTGAGGGTTTTTATGGTCTGCCTGGGTCATAGTGTATGTTTTGTGTTCTAGCCACCTTGTCTAGATTAGTGGAGGCTCCTCCTTCACACCAGTGGTGCTTCACACACTCCTCTACACCTCTTCCAAAGGGTGCACTCTCCTCTAACCAACCTTGCTCTCCAAGACCTCTGCACCAACTACCATTCCTAACCGGGCACTGTCTAGTCTCGCCTAGGAGTGGCTAAATGGTTGGCTTCCCTACATTTTCAAAGGCCCTTCTTGCATTTCATTATAGTATAAGGTCTTCACTTCCATTCCCCATGGTTTCATGGTAGCTCCACAATGGAGAATGGAATGCTAACCCATTAGTACAAAACTATCCCAAAACTGGGCAGTGACATTGTATTATACAAACTATTTACAAAAGGACTTAAACCTACACCACACACACTATCTAATTGCCAAAAATGAAAGATAAAACACTACACAAAGCTTTCCACATAGTTTAGTCTTCAGATCAAAACATTAACTTGCTCGGTTGCTTCATTCAAACTGACTGGTAACCAACAAAAAAGTCACAGTCAAGCTTTCCTTACTTGGGTCGTACAACAATGATTAATCCCCCCATATTTTAGGGTTTGAAACATCTTATACTACCCAGACCTTGGTTGGTGTGCCAAAATTAGGGCTCTCCACGTTCAATAAGGGTCTTTGACCTTTTGGGTGGAAAAGTTGCTTGACAACTTTTAAAAGTTGTCATGCAACTTTTGCATCTTTTGAGCAACTTTGCCATTGTTGCTTTTCATGACTCCTAGGCCTATTTTGGGCTATCCTAAGGACATCAACATGCCAATAAGGCCTAACACACATCCAAGGCACACTCAACCTCTCCTGCACAAGAAATCACAACAAAAACACTAAGGACATAAAACTAGGACTTGGTCAAAAACAAATGAGCTCATGGCTCTTATTACATATACAATGGCTTCAAAAGAAGCATAACACCAACAAAACAAATAAGGAGTAAGAGCTTGGAAGGGTTCTCCTACACCATACTCCCCCTCTGCACACAACTAAGAAATAGAAGAAGAGATGAGAGCTGGGTCTATGCCAAGTGTCTTGAACCTGCTCTCTTCAACCCAGGTAGTTTCAGACTTAGGCTGACCTGCCCACTTCACCAGGTGTTCCATGTAGACCTAGTGTCTGGTGGACTTCTTTACTATAGATTCCAAGATTTCCTCTGCTATAGGCTTCTTCACCTCTGGTAAGACATTAACATCTAGGTCCTGCAACACCTTGGCTTGGTTCTCCTTTTGCCTTGCTATTTCACCCTTGTACATGATCAGATCAACAAGATTGAAGACTAGTGATATAGCCAAATCTAAAGGCAGGTCAACCTTGTAAGAATTCTCCCCATACTTTGACAGAATTCTACAAGGTCCTACCCTCTTCATCTACAGTTTAGTAGGCTTGCCACTTTGAATCCTAGCTTTGCTCAAATGGACCATCACATAGTCACCCAGCTTGAACTAAACCTCTCTCCTTTTCTCATCCATTTTTGCTTTTAGTTTTTGAGTGGATTCAAGGATGGCTTTCTTGACTTGCTCTTGGACTTCCTTGACGGTTTGAGTGAAGTCCTTAGCTTACCCACTCTTCATCTCCAAAGTACCAAGGTCTCTCAACTCACAAACTCCCCTTGGATGTTTGCCATATACAACCTCAAAAGGACTTCTACCAGTGGTCCTATTTATACTGTTATTATATGCATACTCTTCTTGAGGAATGATTAGGTCCCATGTTTTCCCATACTCCTTGGTTAGACACCTCAACAAGTTGCCTAACACCCTATTGATGACTTTAGTTTGACCATCAGTTTGTGGATGGTAAGCTGAGCTAAATGACAAGTTAGTTCCTAGTCTCCTCCATAATGTTTGCCAAAAATGGCCCATGAACTTTCTGTCCCTATATAAAATAATTCTTAAAGGGAGTCCATGAATTCTAACAATCTCCTAAAGAAGAGATGTGCAACATAACTAGCATCATGTGTAGTTTTACATGGAATGAAATGGCTCATCTTGGAAAATCTATCTACTACCACATAGATGTTGTCCATACCTGTCTTTGTCTTGGGAAGTCCAACTACAAAGTCCATGCTTATACATTCCCAAGGCCTATTTGGGACCGGTAATGGTTGATAGAGACCAGCATTGCTTGATCCTCCTTTTGCTCTTTGGCATACACCACATTGCTCCACATACCTCTTCACATCTCTTGGCAACTTTGGCCAATAGTAGTACCTTTGTACTAAATTGAAGGTTTTGTTGACTCCAAAGTGTCCCCTTAAACTACCATTGTGTTTCTCTTGGATGAGGTTTTCCCTCATGGATCCTCTAGGCACACACAACTAATTACCTTTGAACAAGAGACCATTTTGGAGAGTGTAATCTGCATACTCACCATGGAAATGGTTCTCAAACTCCTTGCAAACCTTGTAAGGTGATGAGAAGTCTTCATCTCCTTCATAGAGGTCCTTGAAAATTTCTATTCCCATGCTCTGCAATTGTAGTTCTTTAACTGTCAACAACTTCCTGCTTAATGCATCTGTCACCTTGTTGAGTTGCCCCTTCTTATGCTTGATGGTGAAGGTGAAGGATTGGAGATATTCCATCCATTTCAAATGCCTATTGCTAAGCTTGTCTTGAGTGTTAATGTAACTCAATGCTTGGTTGTCTGTGAACACCACAAATTCCTTTGGAAGTAAGTAATGCCTCCATTTCTTTAGAGATTGCACTAGTGCATACAACTCTAGGTCATAGGTTGAGTACTTCTTCTTTGCCTCATTAAGCTTCTCACTGAAAAATTCCACAGGTCTTCCCTCTTGACTCAATACACCCCCTACTACAATTCCACTTGCATCACACTCCAATGTGAATAGCTTATCAAAAGTAGGTAGGAGAAGGATAGGTTTTGTAGCTACTTCTTGCTTCAACAATTGAAATGCTTTGTCAGCCTGCTCAGTCCATTTAAACTTAGTTTTAAGGCCTCCTTTTATGGTGTCAAGGACTGGTGCACATATGCCACTGAAGTTCCTCACAAACTTCCTATAGAATTGAGCTAATCCATGGAAACTCCTAACTTCAGTCCCTGTTCTAGGTGCAGGCCAATTCAAGATTGCCTCCACTTTGCTTGGATCCATCTTCAAGGTTCCTTTAGACACCACAAATCCTAAGTAGACGAGCTCTTGCTTCAAGAAGTCACACTTCTCTATGTTGATGGATAACTTCTCCTCATGCAACCTCTCTAAGACTAACCTCAAATACTCAAGGTGCTCCTCTTTGGTTCTGCTATAGATGAGAATGTCATCTAAATACACCACCACAAATCTGCCTGTGAAGTCTTTTAACACCTCATTCATCAACCTCATGAAGGTTCTTGGAGCATTGGTGAGTCCAAATGGCATCACAAGCCATTCATACAACCCTTCTGTGGTCTTGAAAGCAGTCTTCCACTCATCACCCTCCTTGATCCTAATATGGTGATAACCACTTTTAAAGTCCAACTTGGTAAAATACATAGCACCTCCTAAACAGTCCATCAAATCCTCTATTCTAGGAATAGGAAGCCTATACCTTATGGTGATCCTATTGATTGCCCTTGAATCAGTGCAAAGTCTCCACTTGCCTCCCTTCTTTGATGTTAGCACTACCGGTACTGCACATGGGCTGATGCTCTTCTTAATCAATCCTTGTTCCAATAACTCCTACACTTGCCTTGCTACTTCCTTATTCTAATCAGGTGTGAGTTTATATGCTACCTTGTTAGGTAGGGATGCTCCGGGAACAAAGTCTATTTGATGACTTATAGACCTTCTTGGTGGGAGTGTTACAGGTGCTCCATCACTCACTATGTCCTTATACTCTTGCAACATGTGTTTCACCTCCTTAGATACTTCTGCCTGCAACTTGTCTTCTTCCTCCTTTGGTTTCACAAAGATGACACACTTCACTATCTCCTCCTCATGTAGAAAGTTTAAGAACTCTTTACCAGTAGCCAATAAGACACTAGGTGTTCTTGAAGTTCCCTCTTCATTCTCTGTCAAAGACTGAATCTTAAAGGTCTTCCTATCCTTCTTAAATGAAATGGAGTTCTCCTCTCCATCATAGATCACCTTCCTATCAAATTATCAGGGTCTACCTAGTAATAGGTGACAGGCATCCATAGGTAACACATCACAAAGGATCTTATCCTTGTATCCTCCAATAGAAAACTCTACCCAAGTCTATTCATTGACTAGCACACTCTCATCATGATTCAACCATGTCACCTTGTATGGGTTAGTGTGGGGTATCCTTGTGAGTTTCAACTTCTCAGTTGCCTCCTTTGATATTATGTTATTAGTTGACCCTGAATCAACTATCACCTTGCAAACTTTACCAAGGATCTTGCATCTCAGCCTAAACAATGCTCTCCTATGCTTAGGTTCATTCTTGACTGGTTGTCTTATCAAGACCCTATTGAACATCAGATTTTCTCCAATCTTTGATTCAATATGGTCCACTTCAGGTGTCTTGCTGCTTGATGAGTCTTCATGTGCATAAGCAACCCTCTTTCCACTGTTTGATGATGTAGGCTTGTCAGGGCATCTATATGTCGAGTGTCCCAATTGACCATAATTGTAACATTTCATACTTACAAAGTAGGAGTTACCTCTACCGATACCTCTACCCCTACTTGGACCACCTTGTGAACCTCTTCCCCTAGAATGGCCCCCTTTAAGATTGGTTTCACTGCCATGTTCAGTCAACTTGGCTTCTCCTTGGTTCCTCTTCTCATTTGCCTTGCTTTGGTAAGCACCTCAGTGATTCATTTGTTCTCTACCTCTGCCTTTACCCCTATTATTAGAGTCTCGTAAGTTCCTTTTGTTCCTCTCGTCTACCTTGACCGCAAGATGATGACATTTTTGAATAGTAGTAGGAGTCCATAGGCTTATCTCCTCTTGAATGTTCCACTTTAGGCCACTTAGATACCTAGCCACCTTAATAGATTCATCTTCTTGGAATTTGGATCTAAGACAAAGTTTTTGAAATTCTTTGGTGTAGGAGGTCACATCAAGGTCTTTTTGCTTCAAACCCTGACTCTTCTTATGAAGTTGGACTTCATAATCCTCTGGTAAGTAGTTCTCTTTGATCTTACTCACCATGGCCTTCCAATTGGCAATAGGTAGCTTCCCCATGATAACTCTCTCTTCTTGCAGGTACCTCCACCATGTCAAAGTTGCTCCCCTTAATCTTGATTTGGCAACCTTAACCTTTTGAGCCTCTGTCACTCCCTCACACTCAAAGTGGTTTTCCATGCCCTCAATCCATTGCATGACAGTGTCAATGGCCATCCTTCCACTGAAATGTGGCAATCCTTCAAAAGCTTTTGTGTTCAAAGCCTTGATAGCTTTTACAAAAGGTTCTTCATTGAACAAGGGATCTAGTTTAGGTATAATGTCATCTATGTCAATAGTTTTCTTGCCTTTATCCTTGGTGTCTTCTCCCCAAGGTCCTTGTGTCCTCTGATCCACCACTTCCTGCAGTTTATCCCTTATCTCACTCATAGCTTCTTCAAGGAGTCTATTCTTCTCCTTCTACTCTTCTACCTCCCTAGCCAGCTCTACATTAGTGACCATTGTGCTTTCCCCTACTGATTCACTACAATACAGAGACATTCATGGTCCACCAAACCTTTAACTTGCTCTGATACCAATCTGATGGGATGGGGTTTGGGATAGACTAGCCTAGTCTATGCTCTTGGATCCTTCCCTTGCATCACCTAGTGTTCTATTCACACCCTAGGGTCCCTAGGACTTCCCTTTCTTGAGGAATCCCCTAACCTTTCCCAATCCACCCACCAATGAGTTTCAATGCTGCTCCTAAGGTCTCACCTACTCATGAGACTCAAAACCCCTTACTATGGCTAATAAGGGCTTGGGTTGTCCTACAGCTTCCTAGGTCCTAGCAAGGTTAGGAGAGGTCTGAAACCATGTTTTACATCCATCCATGTTCCCCCAAGAAGTTTCAACATTCATCCCTCCTATCGATTCCACCATTTTGCTCATTTCCCACAAAATAGGGCTACAAGGAAAAGCCCCTATTAGGCCTCCAATCCAGACTTTTAGGGCTCTCTCTTGCAAACGATGCACAAACTACCCAAACTCCCAAAATGGACTACCATTCATTTGGCAAGGGCTCAAGGATTTCTCTAGTTTTGGGCCTCCAAGTGGTCGTACAGTGCCTTGGGCGAATTTTGGGGTTTTTAAGGGTTTTGTGAGGGTTTTTATGGTTTGCCTGGGTCACAGTGTGTGTTTTGTGTTTTAGCCACCTTGTCTAGATTGGTGGAGGCTCCTCCTTCACACTAGGGGTGCTTCACACACTCCTCTACACCTCCTCCAAAGGGTGCACTCTCCTCTAACCAACCTTGCTCTCCAAGACCTCTACACCAACTACCATTCCTAACCGAGCACTATCCAGTCTCGCCTAGGAGTGGCTAAATGGTTGGCTTCCCTAAATTTTCAAAGGCCCTTCTTGCATTTCATTATAGTAAAAGGTCTTCACTTCCATTCCCCATGGTTTCATGGTGGCTCCACAATGGCGAATGAAATCCTAACCCATTAGTACAAAATTGTCCCAAAACTCGGCAGTGACAGTGTACTATACAAACTATTTACAAAAGGACTTAAACCTGCACCACACACACTATCTAATTGCCAAAAATGAAAGATCAAACACTAGACAAAGCTTTCCACACAGTTTAGTCTTCAGATCAAACCATTAACTTTCTCGGTTGCTTCATTCAAACTGACTGGTAACCAACAAAAAAGTCGCAGTCAAGCTTTCCTTACTTGGGGGCTGTATAAAAATGATTAACCCCCCCCATATTTTAGTGTTTGAAACATCTTATACTACCTAGACCTCGGTCAGTGTGCCAAAATTAAGGCTCTGCACGCTCAATAAGGGTGTTTGACCTTTTGGGTGGAAAGGTTGCTTAACAACTTTTAAAAGCTGTCATGCAACTTTTGCATCTTTTGAGCAACTTTGCCATTGTTGCTTTTCATGACTCCTAGGCCTATTTTGGGCTATCCTAAGGACAAAAACATGCCAATGAGGCCTTACGCACATCTAAGGCACACTCAACCTCTCCTGCACAAGAAATCACAACAAAAACACTAAAGACCTAGAACTAGGACTTGGTCAAGAACAAATGAGCTCATGACTCTTATTACATATACAATGGCTTCAAAAGAAGCATAATACCAACAAAACAAAGAAGGGGGAAGAGCTTGGAAGGGTGCTCTTGCACCACCTAGATAGGGTCTCCAAGTGATGTAGGGGCCAAAATAGGAGAAGATTTTAAATTACGATGCATAGAAGGTTCCCAATTGAGTAGGGGAATGCAATCATAAAGGTGAGGGCCTAAAATATGGTCAAAATTGAAAGGGTTGCAATTTTATGATGCTACATTTATCCCCCACTTTATCAAGAGTATGGCTTACGCCAATACAACTGATAAAGTAGAAGAAAGAGAGAGACGAAGATAAGAGTTACAGAGAAATACCACAAGGAGTATAAGACATCACTAATCTTGAGGAATAAAGACCTAAACCTTAGGATCTTAACTCACTCAAACATATGCAAGAGCACACAAGACAAAAGGAACAAGACAAACAAAAACAAGACCAAGCATAAAAGACACATGACAAAAACAAAACACAAGACCATAAATCAACTAGGTGAAGAGACCTCGATACAAATGTCTCAAACAACTAATTAAAACATAAAGTCAA
Organism: Cryptomeria japonica; assembly: GCF_030272615.1. Taxonomy (NCBI): domain Eukaryota; kingdom Viridiplantae; phylum Streptophyta; class Pinopsida; order Cupressales; family Cupressaceae; genus Cryptomeria; species Cryptomeria japonica. The sequence goes on from NC_081408.1 coordinate 649,662,784, forward strand.
ATGCCATCACATTAACACCAATAATCACATAAAAGAGAAAATCTGACATCATCCATGAACCATCAATAGTAAAACTATGAGCTCATGAGAGGAAGGAGAGAGAACATGAATACACACTTTGGTGATCCATGAGAAGAAAGGTGAACAAGAGGAAACCATGGAAATCTCGCCCCTAGAATTAGGTGACCCATGGAGAAAAAAGACATGGAAAACTATCCCCTAGACTCTATCTAGGTGATCCATGTAAGGGAGGAAGGTGAAAACGTGGTTAGTTCCACTCAACCTCGTGCTTGTGTGTGCAAGTAAGGTTTGAAGCACCTCATAGGAGTATATTCTTGAGTATGATACAACCTATATAAGATGTATAGTACAAGTGTCAAGAAAGTGGTGACATCTCGCCCTAAGAGTGTGCCCCCTAGTTTTGAGAATATCCCACTGTATAAGAGAAAGGTGGTGACATCTCTCTCTAAGAGGTTGTGCTCTGGTTTTGAGAATGACTGGCCCACTTTACAAAAGAAAAGTGGTGACATCTCACTCTAAGAGGGTGTGCTCTGATTCCTAGAATGAACCACTGTATAAGGGATACAATGCGCGAGAGAAATATAATACAAAAGGAACAGTGTGGGTGCCCCCCTTAAGATGTCAACATATTTTAATGTTGATATCTTAAGGAAAGTAGAACAAGGATACCTACCTTCAACACAAAGAAGATATCCATTATGCAACAATGTCATAGATCTATGCAAGAGAGGGAATACTCTTCAAGCAACGATAAGATAGTTGAAAAGAGATATCTTGCTATAAGTGTAAAGGAGATCCTTGGAGGAGAAGAGATCTTTGATCAAAATAAATCTACCTCCAATAGGAGTTGTCTTAGACAATAATAACATATTCTAGAATGAAGCACAAAAGAGAACAAGAATTCAATCCTTCCTCCTATTTCTAGGTGAAAGGGATTCTTGATGAAGGATGACTCACTTTTAACGCAACAGGGATGGGTGAATTTATTATAGATGTACATTACCAAGTGTTAAAGAGATTGTAGTCAGGGACTTACACCTCTTGTATAAGAGAGAACCTTTGAGTGAACAATAATAATTCCACACAAGGAATGACATCAATTAATAAAACTCACACCATCCACAACATAGAAAGGGGTGGATCCTTAGAGAAAGAGAAAGGAAGAGAGATCATTACCCTCAAGTGGTTAAAGCATTCAGAAGTTTATGGAGAATCCATTGAAGCTGATGATCTGGTAGAGTAAGTGGATGGAGTTGTTGATGTAACTGGGACTGCTACTTCTTGGTCTATTATTGCTGGATCTGCTTACATGGATGTTACTCTTGCTACTTGTTGCTGGTCTTGTCTACCTTTACTACTGGACAAGATGTTGTCTCTACTACTAGATATATTGCTGCTAAACCAATAGCCATGGGTGGGATATAAAATCAAGAGGGCATGGGCTAGCATCCCAACTTTATGGTTCCAGAAGAATTACACAACTTCGAGAGAGAGATTACTCATAAGAGAAGTACTATCTCAAACAAGGAATACATCCTAACCAAAGAGGAGACATGCACTCGCATGAAGGATAACTCCATTCAAGAAAGGACATTAAGCTATAAATAACACAATAGAAGAGGTAATTTGCAAAGAGAGAGAAAGAAGAAGAATATTCACAAAAGTTCTCTTGAGGAGAGGTTGTTCATAATAGACATACTGTTTGAAGCAAGGAGAAAATCCCACTCACGGAACAGACATGCGCTCACATGAAGGAAAACTCCATGCAAGAAAGGACATCAAGTTTATGAATAATGTTCTCCATAAAGAAAATAGCGAGACCTTAGAAAGAGGAAAAGGAATATTCTTGCCCCCAAGCATAGAGGCAATAATAAATAAACTATTACATTGCTCACTAAGTATGATTGCACCTAAAATTGTACCACCATGAATTACAAGGAGCCCCCAATAGGTAGGCTAACTATGTCATATAGTGAGGAGCAACATAATAGGAACTTGAATGTTATTTTAAATGATCATTGATGAATATGCCATTCATTGTCAGGTGTTATTTTTAACATGCCTAAATCAATGTAATTTTGTATTTGTGTTTTCAAAGATTGACACTCATTAGTAGAATGGCCATGGGTTTTCTGATATTTACAAAAAGAAGAATTTTGAGAATGTTGTTTTTGTTTTCTTCTTCGTTTAGGACAAATAGGAGCTATTAATTTGGAATTTAGAAGATTGGTCAACACATTTTCTTGTTGCAACTCAAAATTAGAATAAGAAGGTGTGGATTTATAAGACAATGGAGAAGAAAATGTTGACAAAGAAGAGTGTAATTTCTCAGGACTTTGTCACTCACATTCAAGCATTTGTCCATTGCATCCATGTGTATGTTCAAAAGAGGGTTCACTCTTAGGGGGAATTGGATTGAAGTTTAAAGAGGCCCAATCAATTTCAAGTTTTGTGTTAAGAGAAAAAAATGGAATAAAAAATTTAGGCATCTTATACTTTCTAGAAAAGGTAGGAGTAAAATCTAAGGACCCCCAATCATCCTCTAAGAGTTCTTCTTTAGGAACTTCTTTGGTAGGAGATGGCGTATTTGAGTGAATTGAAGAGAGGATTGTAGGAACTAAGAAAGCATATGATTCTTCACTTATGTTCTCATCCAATACCTCATTAGTATATGTGTAAGACACAACATGATAATCAGGAAGAATTTTTGGTTTCCTAGGATCATGAATGGAATTGATTTGATTGTTGTTAGGATCTTGATTTTTGGGAGAGAGATCATTATGATGAGAAATAATATCATCCTCTTGTTCTAAGGTATCTTTATGTTCAAGACATTCATTAGGAAAAGTATTATCATATATAATTAATGCTTCATCTTTAGAGGGAAGATCATGTAAAGAAGGTGTGGTATCACTAGGATAAGTAGCCAAAATATCATCCTCTTGCACCAAATAATCCTTATGAGGGAGATAATTTTTAGGAGAAGAAGGAACACGATTCTCCAAAGATTCATCTTTAGGAGGGAGATCTTTGAAAGAAGTGTCCATATTCCCTGTTTGCACCAATGTGCCCTCATTAATGAGATCAAGTTTGGAAGAGGGTAAATCATAGGTATGAATGAAAGGGAGAACTAAACTATCATCATATGCATGAAAGGGAACATCATGAACATCTTTAATGTAACCTGAAATTGAATTAGCAAAATAAGATAAGAACTCCATATGCACTTATGATCAAACAAGAAACTCATATGTCATTTAACCATAATATTGTTCACCCCACACATGCATAGAAAATTGAATAACGGAGGGAAAATGAAATTTGAAATTGGAATTTTGAATTTGAAATTTGAAACTTGCAAAATAATTGAATAATTCAAAATTCTAGGAAAAATAATTATTCAATTAAATGAACAAATTGAAAAAAAGAATAATAATGCAACCTCTTAGGAAATTGAAAATTAAAAATTAGGATTATGTTAAAAAAAATAACCTCTAAATTAAAAATTTTAAAATTATCCAAAAGAGATTAAAATTAGGGCCTATTGAAAAACCTCTTAATTTTAAAAATTGAAAGTTGTTGAATTGAAATTTTGAAATTTAAAATTAGGGTTGTTCTTAATTAACCACTTAATTTTAAACTATATCTTGAAAATTGAAATGCTGAAAGTGGAGAATTTTATTTTATTTTAGAGGGATCAAAATTTGACAAGATTAACCAATTTTTTGGATTTAAGCAATTAAATACAGTCATAACAATCTCCCAAAATTTCGGGAAAAAGGTAGGGACCAGGTTGAAAGTGCACACGGTCCTCACAACTTTTTCAAAATATTTGAGGGATGAAAGCTAGGATGATTTGAGAGCTAACCCCAAGAAATTGATTGATTTTACGATCACTAGATAGGTGAAATTAAGGTTTAAATGTTGAAATGGATTCTTATTAGGGTTTTGAAAAAGATAAGCAATTGAATTATAATTTTGAAAAAGATCAAACCTAATGATTAAGGCCACTTTAAATATTATTTAGAAGACTAAAATTGGTTGAGATTGATTGAAATTTGCACAAAATCCAATTAAATTTGAAAATTAAGGTTTTAGGACCTAACCACTAAATTTTGAAATTTTGAATTTTGGGAAAAGGAGGGAAATTGAAAATTTGAATTTTAGGCAAGAAGACAACTCTGACAACAATGATAAATCTGAAAACTAAAGTAAGATCCAAGTTTTGCACAAATTCAATTTCAAATCTAGATTTTTTGTAAATTTCAAGAAAATCAAAACATTCAATTTTGAATTTTTTTCAACCTTAGGAGGTTTTAAAAATGATAAAATTGACCAATTTTTATAGATTTAAGCAAAAAAATACAATCAATTTCGAGTCCCAAAATTTTGAGAAAAAAGCTAGGGACCGTGTGCAAGTTCAACATGGTCTGACCAACTTTTTTTGAAATTTTCAGGGATGATAGAAATTATGGTTTTATTGCAGAATCCAAAAAAACAACTAATTTGGAGATGTCGAGATAAGTCAAATTACCAGTCAAAGGTCGAAATAGGAGATTCTTAAAAATTAGGGTTTTACTGTTTAACAACTTCATTTTGAGAATGAAAAGATAGATTTGAATTGCAATTTTGAAATAGAAATCAGATCTAAAACAAGCAACCAAAATGTTACACTTCACAAGCTTAATTTCCTCAAAATGAAAAATTAGGGTTTTTATGCAACTAACCTCTAAATTTTGCAAAAAGATCAAAATTGGAAATAAAATTTTTAAGTTCAAATTGCAATTATTCAGATCTAACAAATAAGAAATCAAAATTAAGATGTAGGACATCGGATTCACCAAAATGTAAAGTGGAAAATTGAACCCTAGTGATTCCCCACCTAGGAGAGAGAAAAGAAATCACTAGGATGATTTTCACTTGGGAGATACTTTAAATTCAAAATAGGGGTTGAATTCACTAGATCCAAACCCTAGAGTGTATAAGGATCTGAATACTAAGTGAATTTCAAGGGTGCAGTGCAATTTACCCTCTTTTGTAAGTAGAAGAGTTGACTTGTTGACTATGCAGAAAAGAGAGATAAAATGGGTGAAATGAAGAGCTACCGGTTCGGGATTGCGTTGTACCTTGGGATCTGAGATATTTAGACTAATATGGATCTTAGCTACAAATTTGGAGAAAATTCATTGGGAGTGTGCTCAAAGTACACATGGTCCTTTGAAAAATCTGTGAAATGAAAGGGTTTTTTCGTCTCTACAAATGAATCCCAAACCTGCAATTACAGTTGCACACCTGCAACCTACACACAAAAAATAAGGGAAGAAGGGTTGTGGATAGTCAAACCCTAGTTGAGTAATCAACCTTGAAAGAAAGTAATTGCAAATGCTTAAATGTAAATGATGGAAACGTATACCTTGTAGATCTGCAATTTGTTGATGATGATTTCTTTGCTTCTTGAATGTAATCACAAGTGTTGCATGAAATTGTTGGTGTTGGAAATAAGCCACACCCAGACCGACAATGGACTGGTCCAAGAGGGGCCAGTAGCTCAGTGGTAGAGCACTCTAGCAGCATATGGAAGGTCCTTGGTTCAAGTCCTAGTTGGTCCATGTCTCAACATGGTATCAGAGCCAGGTCCAGGCTAGGAGCCCCAAGCACACGAGAGGTGTGGCTTAAGGGGGGGTGTTGGTGTTGGAAATAAGCCACACCCGGACTGACAATGGACTGATCCAAGAGGGGCCAGTAGCTAAGTGGTAGAGCACTCTAGCAGCATATGGAAGGTCCTAGGTTCGAGTCCTAGCTGGTCCATGTCTCAATAGAAATGGCATGTAAAATGAGAAAACCCACACACACATGCTTGAAAATGAATGTTGTAATGTTTCTCCAATGGATGAATGAAAAAGACACATGAAGAAGGAGATGTTTGAAGAATTGAACACTTGAATTCTTGATGATGTATATTTTCACCTATGCTTCCTTATCCTTGTATATTTTTGTTCACAAATGAAAATGAGAGGACTAGATCCTCATTTATACTTTCCTCGGAAGATTAATTTTCATCTCACTGAAGGCCGATACAGGAGAATTTAAGTCCTTGAGAAGAAAATTAGGTCCAAGGGTCAAATGAACCCATCTTAGGGCCACCCTAAGAGGGAGAAGAGGGGCACCACGCCCCTATCCTGCCGTATTTTGGGGCTTGGATAGGGTCTCAAGGTGATGTAAGGGTGAAAACAAGAGAAGATTCCAAATGATGATGCAGAGAGGGGTCCCAATTGAGTAGGGGAATGCAGTCGCAAAGGTGAGGGCCTAAAATATGGTCAAAATTGTAAAAGTTGCAATATTATGATGCTACAACATTAAGTGGGAGAATATCAGGATAATGTGTTGTACATCATGCATAATGTTTATAATATTTTGTATTATTATGTTTGTGGTACACCTATGGGCTTCTAGATGAATGTGCATCACTAGGAGTTAACATTATTGGGGCCAATTTGTTCGTTCTATATAAAAATGAGAAATATATTTAATGTGGGTATCACATTTGAGAAATGTATTTAATTTAATATTGGGGAAATATTAATAAAGTGAAAACTTAGTACCCAATATTAAATATGGGGTGAATGGTTTTGTGAACTTATGGTTTTTACTCACGCAATATACTTTACTAGTTAGTTGTATTTACATGTGAGGTTGATTCTATATAAGCAAGCACATATTTAGCTATTAAGGTTATATGGGTGAGTGAGTTGTCATTATTGAGTCTTTATTAGGACTGCATATGTTGAGCATGGAATGGGATGTGTAGATTAATACTTGGACACGTGAAGGTTGTACTAAAGGGCTTGATGTTTTGGAAGTATTCATTGTAGCTCTATAAGTGTTTTGTATTACTTTATTGGTTAATAATAAGATGAAGTATGGATGATTTTGGAGGCTTGGTTTTTTTCTCATGAGAATTTTTCTACAATATATCTCATGTTATCTTGTGGCTTATCTATTTTCTCTTGGCATAATAGTTATTATGTAAGATTGTATGCATGTTTTTCTCTCATTGGGTTAAGTAGGAAATTCATTAAATGAACTGGGTATTGAAACATAATTTCCTAACAACCTCTACTCAAAAGAAGGTGGATTAAAAAGTTGTATAGACAACTTGTTGGGGGTCATTTATGTCTTACTATAACTAGAAATTTCATATGTAATTAGGATTATATCCATATTCATGTAGATCCACACATTGAACATTGGAAATAAGCTAAATGAATATTAAAAAATATTAAAGGTACCTATAAGCTTGGAATTGAATACAAATATGGAGGAGAGCCTACTCTAATTGTATATATAGATTCTAATTGTACAAGTGACAAGGACAATAAAAAATTAACCTGAGGATACATCTTTCATCTTGGCTCGGAACCAATTTTTTAGAGCACTAAAAATAAATCAACAGTGTCACTATCATATTCAAAGGTTGAATATATTAGTTCATCACATGCATCCCAAGAATCATTATGGTCTGGAATACTACTTGAAGAAACACAACATGCACAAGATTGTCACACTATTATATTTTGTGACATCATCAAAACACTATCAACCTAGCAAAAATTCTTTTATATCATGCCTAATCTAAGCATATAGAAGTACATCATCACTTTGGTTTTGACTTGGCTGAAAGTCATGTTGTGGAGATACAAATTTTAGAATGTAGTATCAGATAGTTGGCATATTTATGAAAGTGCTACCTATAATAAAAATTTCCAAACTTAGATACTTGTTATATCTCAAAGAAGTTTATATATAATTATTTTTTGTAATTATCATCTCCAAATAATCATTATGTAACTATGTTGGATATAATAATGTTTATTTTGGGAAGTATTGGAGAACTATCTAATTCAACTTGTAGAAAAAGCTATCCAAAAAAGGTAAACATTCATTACTTTTTAGGTTTTTCTTTTTCGAGGCATTTTTAGCCATTTTGTCATCATCTAGAAATATGTGTGAGCTCAATAAATTCAATTATGCCTATGTCATTGTTGAAGAAAGAAATAAAATCATGCAATTTTGTAATCTAAGATAATATATTTAAGTGATTTTTTATTTGTTTTATTTTATACTTTTATTTTGTCTTCATTAAAAACAATAAAGGAAGATGTATAAAACTTAAAATAATCTTATTACATTTATTTTTTCCACTACATTTTGAAAATGTATTGTTTGTATAAAAAGATTCCATAGATATCTATAACAAATAATTAGTGCATAAATTAATATCTATTAACCACTAGGGGAAAGGACCCAGTAGTTGAGCGCGTTCCAATTTTTGTGATAGAAGTTGTTGCTTAATACCCCATACTTGTTGATTTAATGTCCAATTTTTGTATAACATTGCACCAATAGTTGTATGATAAGTACCAATAATTGAATGAAATATACCATTTGTTGTGAAAAGTAACCAATCGTGTGATGCCACATCAGCTGCACAAGTATTGGGACCCTTTTGCACACCTATTGGTCTCACTTTTTTTTTGGGCTGTTTTGAACACCTTGGCAAAAAGCATGCTGATGTGGCATCATATTTGATGATGTGGGCCTGAAACCTTAGTTATAAGCAGGAGACTTGCCAAGTAAGCTGCTGTAAAAAAATCGGAGTGATTTGAAATTTCCACGTAGGATTTTGAGAAGCACGAAGTTAGGGTGCACAACTCGGAGTGATTTGAAATTTCCACGTAGGATTTTGAGAAGCACAAAGTTAGGGTGCACAACTACTGGGTCCTTTCCCCTACTAGGACTCACATTTGCGTACTTAATATGTTGAAAATAGTTACTATATTCTACAATTCAGAATAATGCTTAAAATGTTTATAAAATTTTAACATTCAGCATACTGTTGTTCAGTTTTTGTCACAAATGGTGTCACTTATGATATAAATGTATAAAAACGGACGGTGTCACTATACAGTAAAACGACTATCAAATTTTGGTTTCCATTAGACGAAAAATTGAAGCAGAATGACGGCAAAATAAAACGTAAATGACAGGCAATGTTACAATAGTGAACAGATTTTTCTTTAACAGGCATGGCTCTTTCCGTTCTTACGTTGATTAAACGCCTTTTTCCGTTCTTGTAATTGAGATTTACATCTTCCGCACAGGTAAGACAAACGTAAATAAAAATATATAAAATTGAACAGGCAAGCAATCAATTTGTCAGCAAAGGAAAGCCCATTAAAAATAGTGGGAGACGTGTTGTTATTATAGTAATATATATTTAGTTATAACATAGCAATACGGTAATAGATAGACAAGCCGGGGCTTCTGCGTTACACCGATAACATAATCTATGAGTGAATAGTTCATGTATCCATTCATTTTTCTCATCAGCAAGACAAACATGTAGTAATAATACTATTGTTCATTACAATCTCAACCAGGTCTCCTTTACTTATAGTCCATATATTCTCCGCGAGCTTGCTATCTGCAACAAGATCAAAAAGAAAACTTAGTTAATCACCCATTAAAGAGATGGAAATGTAAGATGAGTTGAAACGGAATTGTAAACTTACAAAATATCTAATAAGTAGGATGAGGTGGAGGAGAGTTATGCATGGGAGGAGGATTAATGTAGTGTCCATGCTTTGGTGGGGGGTTTATTACTAGCTTGGGAGGAGATTTCTTCAAAGGAGGATGCACTTCACCAGGGCCATTAAATATGGGGGAGCCCGGCTTGTGATAAAGAGGAGCATTAGCAGGAGAGAAGGGTGGGGGTTTGTCGAAAGGTGGCGGCTTTGTAATGAGGGGAGAAGGGTGGGGCGATTGGGGGTTTGGAAATGTAGGAGAGTGAGCGTCTTTCATAGGAGGCTTCTTCTCGAATGGGGGCTTGTGAATTAAGGGAGAAGGGAAGTATGGTTGTGGGCTTTGTACTGGCGGTGGAAGCATAGTGGGGTGAGCTCCTAGTAATGGCTTTCCATCGTGGTGGAAACGAGGAAATGGCCTCTCCAAAGAACACACTGACACAAATGCCAACAACACGATAGGTAGAAGTGATGACGAAGTTCCATCGCCATTGTTGACAGTGAATTGAAATGGTGCGAGGGTTGAAGAGTATTTATACACAACCAGGTAAAGGTGAGCGCAATAGAAACTTCCAATTCACACTGCTTATAAGAAAACTAATGGTTGTACGTTGCGTGAATGACAGAAAAGGTGAGATTTGCGACCACGAGATTGTCCACAAACTTTACTTGTTTTTAGACGCATGGACGACAAATTTATTGTGTTAATCAGGCATCAATTAAGGAGTTGGAATAATATTTCGGCGGTTCTCATAGTCCAAATATTTTTGGCATTTTCAAGATGCAACATTAGCGTCTCCTTTTGAAAAAGCTAAGGACGTGTCACATGTGGAGGCAAACCGCAGAAATTCGGGGAAAAGGATATTCAGCGTTTAGCCATGTGAATCCGCCTACAACATCGTTCGGAAAATATTTAGCTGACTATCTAACTAGCTTACATATATATATAATACGCTGAGATATATCCTTTTCGAGGCGTCTATTAGAGTTCGGGGTACATGATAAAAATAGGCGCCTCGAAAAGGATATATCTTGGCGTATTATATATATATTTGATTAAAATCAAATATATGTAAGCTAGTAGCAGTCGTGGCAACATGGGAAACAATAAAAAAATTCAAAATAAAACTATATAATATTATACTATTAATGTTTGTTGCATTAATATGTAATATTATTATTGCAATTATTATTATTATTTTCTATTTGTTTGTACTAAAATAAATTATATTATAATATTATTATATTATTATGTAGAGATATATGAAATTTTAAATATCTATTTAGACTATTTTATATAATATATTTGTGTTGCAATATCAAAGCAAATACTAAAATCTAAGATAATATAAAACTTTATTTAATGATAATATAAAATTTTATTTAATCACGAGTATTATGGTTATGGTTAGCATTAGGGTTAAGGTTAGTGTTATGGTTAGGGTTAAGGTTTACATCATGGTTGAAGTTAGATTTATGATTAGGGTTAGGGTTATGATAATGGTTAGGGTCAGCATCAACGTTAGGGTTTGGTTTTGGTTTAGGATTATGGTTAGCTTTAAGGTTTAGGATTACAATTAGAATTATGGTTAGGGTTAGGGTTATGGTTGCAGTTTAATATTAGGGTTAGCGTCAGGCTTACAATTATAACTGGGGGTATGGTTAGGATTACGATTTGGTTTATGGTTATGTTTTGGATTAGGGTTAAGGTTCGTATTATGGTCAGAGTTAAGGTTTATATTATGGTTAGGGTTATGATTAGGGTTAGGGATTAGGGTTAGGAATATGATAATAGTTAGGGTGTATATCATGGTTAGGGTTAGCATCAAGTTTTGGTTCTGGTATAGGATCATGGTTAGGGTTAAGATTAAGGTTAAGGTTAGGGTTAAGGTTAGAATTATAATAAGGATTAGGGTTAGAGTTAGGGTTAAGATTGCAATGAAAGATAGTATGCAATGATAGCTATAAGAGTTAGGGTTTGGGTTAGGATTAGGGTTGTTAGACTTAGGGTCTAGATTAAAGGGAGTTATAGTATTATCGATAAAATAAGTTATAATTGGTTTTAGTTAACGATTAGAGTTATTATTGTAGCATAATGCTTTGGGTAAGGGTTCACATTCAATTAGAATCAGTTATTTAATAAATCTTTTTATTAAAATAAATTATATTATAAAATTATATATTACATGGAGATATATGAAATTTAATATATCTATTTAGACTATTTTTAATAGTATATATTTGTTGCAAGATCAAAGCAAATACTTAACTCTAAGATATATTAAACTTTATTTAACGACAAGTATTATGGTTATGGTTAGCATTAGGGTTAAGGTTAGTGTTATGGTCAGGGATAAGGTTTACATCATGGTTTGGGTTAGGGTTTATATCATGTTTAGGGTTTGAGTTTTGGTTATGGTTTAATATTAGGGTTAGATTTATGGTTAGGGTCAAGGTTTAGTGTCAGGGTTACAATTATGTAACTTAGTGTTTACATCAAAGGTAGGGTTAAGGTAAGCATAATTACAATTAGGGTTAGGATTGGGATTATAACTGGGGGTATGGTTATGTTTTGGATTAGAGTTAATGTTACCATTATGATCAGGGTTAAGGCTTATGTCATGGTTAGGGCTATCATTAGGGTTAGGGTTTGCTTTTGGTTTAGGATTATGGTTAGGGTTAGGGTTTAGTGTTAACCTTAAGTTTATGGTAAGGGTATAGTGTCAAGGTTACAATTACTTTAGGGTTTATATCAAAGTTAGGGTTAGAATTAGGGTTATGGTTCAATTACATTAAAGTTAGGGTTAAATTAGTATTCAAGTTCAATTAGGATTAGGGTTTGGGCTAGATTAAGGTTCAATTTGGGTTAGGGTTAAGTTTAGGGTGGGATTATTGTTAGGGTTAGGGTTTATGATTATGGTTAGGTTAGCATTATGATTAGGGTTAGGGTAAGGAATATTATTAGGGTTATTATTTTTGGTTATGGTTAGGTTTATTGTTTACATCACGGTTGGGTTTAAGGTTAGGTTTAGGATTATGGTTAGGGTCATAGTTAGGATTATGGCTAGGGTTAGGGTTTACATCATTGTTAGGGTTAGGCTTAAGGTTGGGGTTATGATTAACGTCATGGTTTAGGGTTATGATTTACATCATGCTTAGGGTTAGGGTGAGGATTATGGTTGGGATTAGGATTTAAGATTACGGTTAGTGTTAGGGATATGGTTTGGGTTAGAGTTTAAGGTTAGGATTAGGATTATGGATAGGATTTACTCTTAGGATTAGGGATAAGTTTCAAGTTAAGGTTAGGGTTAGGATTATGATTAGGTGTAGGGTTAGGGCTAAGGATTATTGTTAGGGTTAGGCTTAGGTTAGGGTTAGGACTAAGGAATATTGTTTAATTCTCTACGGTTATAGTGAAGTTTAGGGTTATGTTATGGTTTGGTTTTAATTATGGTAAGATTAGGTTTAGGGTTAATGTTAAGCTAAAATTAGGAATAGGGTTAAGATTGGAGGTAGGGTTTAATTCTAGGTTTTAATTATGGTTAGATTTGAGTTTGACTACATGATTAGGGTTTGATTGTGGTTATAGTTAGGTTTTGGTTATGATTAGGGTTAGGGTTTGATTATAGTTAAGATTAGGGTTTAATTATGATTTGGGTTAGGGTTTAATTATGATTAGGGTTTGGTACAATTATGGTTTGCTTATGGTTAGGATTTGATGATGGTTAGATTGGGGTTCAATTAGGTCTAGTTTATGGATATTGTCAAGGTTAGGGTTTAATTATGGTAAGGCTTAACATAAGAGTTCAATTAGGGTTATGATTCAATTGCATTATGGTTTGGGTTAAATTAGGATTAAAGTTCAATTGGGGTAATGATTCAATTACATTAGGAGTAGGGTTAAATTAGGATTAAAGTTTAATTAGGGTTAGGGTTTGGGCTAGAATTCAATTAGGATTAGAGTCCAATTAGTGTTATAATTTAGTTTAGGGTTATGGTTCAGTTGTTGTTAGATGAGGGTTGAAGTTGTAGGTGTTTTAAAATTATATGGGGTTATAGTTAAGTTTAGTGTTAGGTTATGATTAGGTTTCAATTATGGTAAGATTAGGTTTAGGGATAACGTTAACCTAAAATTAGGGTTAGGGTTAATATTGGAGGTAGGGTTTAATTATAGGTTTTTATTACAGTTAGATTTGATTTTGATTGTGGTTATGATAAAGTTTTCGTTATGATTAGGGTTAGGGTTTGATTATGATTAGGTTTTGGTATAGTTATGATTTGGTTATGGTTAAGGGTTAGTGATGATTAGATTGGGGTTGAATTAGGTCTCTATTACAGATATTATCAAGGTTAGGGTTTAATTATGGTAATTTTTTTATTATAGTTAGGTTTAATATAATACTAAAATTTGTTTAGGTTAGAATTAGGGTTATGATTCAAACACATTAGGCTTAGGGATAAATTAGGATTGAAGGCTAATTAGGGTTAGGGTTTGGGCTAGACTTTGATTAAGGTACTACTATTATAGGATGAATCTCGGGGTTATGGTTATGTTTCAAATATTGTTTGAGTTATCATTTAATTAACATTATGGTTTAAGCACAATTAGGGTTAAGGATTAATATTAGCTTAGGGTTGGGCTTCGATTAGAGAAAAACCTTAGTTAGGGTTTAATGGGTTATAGTTTATTATAGTTAGGGTTCAATTGTAGTACGGTTTGATTGTGATAAGGGTTTAATTATAGTTAGGCTTACAATTTGAGTCTAATTAGGGTTAGAATTTGGTTTATTATTCAATTGAATTAGGGTTAGGGTTCAATTTGGTTTAGGGATAGGGTTCAACTTGGTGTATTGTTAGAGTAAGACTTTTAGATTTTTTTTTACATGTTATAAAATATTTTCTATTTGTCAAATTGAACCTATTTTCATTTACTTCTCAAAAATTCTTTAGTGAAAAGATTATGCATTTTCTTAAGTAAAAGAATATAATAATTTAGTATATAAATAAATTATTATATATTCTATAAAATAAAATAAAATAATGTTTAAAAAAATTATATTAATTTTAAATTTAATAATTTTAGTTAAATAAAATAACTATATTATACATATTAAAAAATTCTGGATTAGTATAGACATCTAAAACACTTCTATATAATATATAAGAGCATCCTTCAAATGGATGTCTTTAATAAATTTATATTAATTTTATTATCTTTTATGTGTCACTTTCACTTTTTTTTTATTTTGATAAAAAAATCAAAATCATTTGTATTTATGATTAAAATCTAATCGTTTCCATGTCACTGGTGTACTATGAGATATGGTTCTTCATCCCATCTTTTTCAAACTTTTAAAACTTTTTTTGTTATTTTCTATTGAGTTAAGAGCTATTTAATTTATCTACATTATTTACTTATTATTTATTCATTATTTGATTTTTTTCATATAATTATCTAAAAATAATTCATTATTTTTCACCCATATCCATGATAATAGGAATAATAGATATAGAAACTTGGTTGTAAAGCATGGTTCATAGATGAAAATAGCAATTTAAAACCATTGTTTATGTTCTTTTAAGGAAACAACTCTTTGAAAGAAGAAAGTTTCATTTTTATTTGCAGTGTATTAAAGAGACTATGGGATTTTGATTCAAAATAGAAATTGATATTTGCAAACACACATCCATTACAAACATTCCTAAATCAATAAGAATAGTAGAAAAACATTCTTAAATTGAGTCCAAAATCTAAGATAGCTACAATCTTGTCTTGGAGACATTCTATCTATTATATTGAGGTTTTTTCTTTATTATTATATTATTTGGGCATTCTTTATATGTAGATTTTTGGAAAAAAAAATGGTACTATATTGATATTTGAAAATATAGAAAGATATTTGTCACAATCTGAATTTATTTTAAGTGGTTAAATTATAGAAACTTTAAGAATAAAACTTATTTTAAATTTTATGGAAAATGTTGTATTCTAGCTTATCAATTGATATCCAAATTGATTATCAATTAAGATCTTTGCTATTAAAAAGAAACAGTAGTTTGAAAGTAACAATTCTATATTGAAGAACAAAAGCTTTGTAATTTATTTAAAAATTAAAAATACCATAAAATTGATCATCTATACTTTCATTCAAAATCTTTCATTAAGAAGAGAAATAAATCATTTTTATAGCAGCACAAATTCGTCAAGGTTGTGCCCATTGTAGATCATGTTTCCACCCTATTGCAAGAATTATAGAGCACAAATTTGAGCTACCATTTAAGAGTAATTCACAACAACTTGGAATATAATTATATGATACGCTTAATATGCAATTATAGTACAAAGTATATCAAATTTAAAAAGGAAAAACCCCACTCTCAATTCCAAATAGAACTCAATTTTTTCCCTCTCCCCCAAATATTTAATCTTTAATTGTTATTATTTAATACAATATATTAAATTGAATGAAATTCAATGATATGAGAGATTTAATGATGTTCTCCAGTAAAAAATGGTGCAACTCACACCATTTAATTCTGAATTTTTTTTAACATATTTAATATCATCCTATTTCTGAACCCTTTTTCTAAATATATATTGAAGATCCTGCTACTGAGCTTGGTTCCCTTCTTACAGGTTCAGTATCTTTGAAGGGAAAGGGGAACAGAATTGACTTAAGGTTGGGCTTGGTTAATTTCAAGCTCTACACCTTGTCAGAGACATGAAAAAGAAGCCATTCAAATCAAAGATGCAGAGTAGATCAATTCGGGAGGCTTAGAAAAAACTTTAAGCTTGAAAATTAATTATGCTGTAAAATCAAATTATAATTGAGAATTGTGATGGGCCTTGCCATTAGCTTTCCCAGTTTCTTGATTGGCATAGGCATCGCCGTCCTCATCATCGATCAGATCAGAGTCTGTGACATACTTCTTCCACAGCCAGTGTTGTCTCCACACTTTCTTTATCATTTCTTCGATTGGCACATTCTTTGTTTCTGGAAGGAGAAACAGGACGAATGTAGACATGATTCAAACCCAACCAGCGAAAAATAAGAAAATCCCGTATTTGAAATGACAAAGCATTGACAGGAATGCCTGTGCAATGACGAATGTGAAGAGAAGGTTGATGCACACGGTGACACTTTGTCCAGCGGATCTTGTTTCTAGTGGAAATGTTTCGCTAGGAATGAGCCATGCAAGAGGCCCCCATGACCATGCAAAGGCTGAGACGAACGTGCATACCATAAGTATTATCATAATTGCCATGCCCTTGGAAATATCTTCATCCTCTTTCATCCCCGTTGCTAACAGAATTCCAATGATCACCTGCAATTCCAAAACAAAATCGTTACAATTTTTTATATTAAAATGAAAAAAAAATTGGTTACATGTGATTACAATTCACAGCAGAATGGCTACAAAGATTTACCTGTGAAACAAACATTTGCACTCCAGCTTCGAGCAGAAGCACTCTTCACCCAACTTTATCAACTGAATAGATTGAAACTAAAGTGGATGGCAATCGCAACCTGAATGTTTACAGTGTGGTGTTCCGTCTTCCATCTTTTTTCTTCCACGCAGCTTCAAGTGGTGTTTTCGTCTTCATCAATTACATATGCCATTTTCTTTAACGGTCCACGCATACTTGGAGTGGTTACAATGCATGGCCACCAATAGGTTTCTGTTTTCTTTCGCATACTTGGAGCGGTTACAATGCATGGCCACCAACAGGTTTCCGTTTTCTTTAATGTATACATGGATGCCTTCACTCCCCCCTGCTGTGACTGTAGGAACGCCTCTCGACTTAATAAAGTTATTCTGAATCCTTTTCTTACCTTTCACATATTAAACCGAGATTGACCTAAAAAGTTTTCTCTAAAAAGTATCTTGGTCATTTTCTTTGTAGACGCGTTTAGTCTACATCATCCTTCTCATGGGTTAAGTTTAGTTTTAAGTTTAATTCAATAAAATGTATATAGTACAATAAATTAAGAATGGTAGATGATAAATTAGTGTCAATTTTTTGATTAAGATGTTAATGGACATCTAACAATTTAGGATTAATTTAAAATTACAAATTTTTTTTGGTATGTATTTATATTATGTATTTTATATATTTTAGTCTTTCATTTTAATTGGTTGACCTTTACTTCTTTGTTTTCTAATATTTGACAAATTAGTGGTATTTATAAAAATCTTTATTAGGCTAGTATTATGTTAAAAGGAGATTTTTTTTCTAAGTGAACCCTCAAACATATGTGTGAATAATTAAAATAACAAGCTTCTATCACACAAATGCTCTTATGAATACTTTTGTGGAGCTTGAATCCTTTCAATGCACCACTTGAAATGTGCAATACAAATATTATTCCAAGTGAAGAAGACTATTTTTTGTATCAAAATAAATACATTGAATACCTTTAAATACAAGGTCATAGCAATGAATTGTGAGAATGAATAAGAAGAAGACCAATAGAAGAATCAACAACATTGCATATACTAAAATACTTAAACATTTCACCTTCCCTACTTGTTATATCCTAATAGCTTATGATAACTTATGATTAAATCTATAATTGAGAAACTAAGTATGAAAATTTACAACCTAGAAATTACTATAGATTATGCTTGGATATGTAAAAGTGATCTTCAAAATCTCAACTCATGATAAATATGTTGTCATGTCAATCAGAATAGTCTTATTTCTCTTTTGGAAATCATTCACTATGAGTTTATGATGTTTGATTTGTGAAAGACGCCCTTGATTTTTAAGGCCTGTTTTATAGACTTGTGGTTAAATTGGTCCCTCTTGGCTATTATTCCAACTTATGGTTGTTAAAGTTAGCCTATTTTATTCTATAATGGCATAGATTCATGTTTTCTTTTCTTTTATCCTTTTGAGTTAATTTATTGTTAATTTTTAATTTTTAATGCGTTTCTCATGGTTTTCAACCATTTTCTATTCCTTTCTTTGACATGGATATCGATTTTTTAAATAGGGTTTGAGATGTTACCCTACATCATTATCATTTTTTTGGCAATGAAAATTTATAAAATCAATCACAAATTCCTCATTTTCATGACTTGGTTTTTTTTGCATGTTTTACACCTAAGAATTTAGTGATCTCCCATCAACTCCCAAACCTTACTAGCTAAATATATTTATAAACTTCCAAAAAAGTTGATTACACCTAAATACCTTCAATATTAGAAATTTAATGAACCCATTTATGGAAGTTGTAGTCAAGTTCTCATGCCTAGCTCATTCACTTTTTTTAGAACATATTCTTAGACTATACTACTTTACCATGTACTACTAATTTTATTTATTGAATTTAAGTTTTAGTATTTATTGCATGAATAGAAAATTAGATTAAGTTTTCAATAGATCTTGTTATATATATAAATCTCATAACACTACATTCCTAATCATTTTATGGCTTCTAGAGTATGTTTGGCATCCCCTCGTCTTGATAAGTTGTAACTTGAATTCATTTCCTTTCTTGCTATATACTTTTATTATTTTGAGTTATATGTGTAATATTGATAGTGCAAGCCCACAATCAAAGTCTAAAAACCCATTTCATTACCATTAGCATTTTCATGCCCATGATTTACCATTGTTAACTAGTCTAAGAATACATGAAATGAACTATTTTGCTCCTTAGCTTATCCCACGTAAAAATTAAAAAAGTGATGCCCAAGTCTTTGGCTTTTTGGCTAAATCCAGTGGTTATAAAACTTTTGTTGGTCCCCAACATGGTTTTAATGACATCCCCAAGCTTTGCTTGTCATAAGTTTCAAAATCTCTTACAAAATGATTTTCAGAGGTTCAAAGTGATTTCAAAACCACTATCGGCTAACAACATAAGTTTGGAAAACAATGTTGACCCCTTCTTGTAACTCCCAACTATTGAGAAGGAGAAGTGCACATTCTCAAAGGAATCTCAAAAAGACATGCCTTTTGATATTAGAATTTGATTATGGAACCAATATCAACTTTAACATGTCAACAACCCCACTCTCAATGATATGAATAAAAGGGAATTAAGAGGGTATGGTGAAGGGAAACCAAGGACTCCACATGGCAAAATTATATGAGTTCATAGGAATAAAAGATAGGGAGTCATCCCAAGGTGCAATGGTAAGTGAAGTTTCCAAGTGTCATCAAGTCCATATCAGTAGGCCATTGTTGATTAAAAGAGTATGCAGGTTTGTTATGATCAAACATGGTATGATTAATCATTCTTGATTGATAATCAAGATCCATGGCCATGTTTTAGAATAGATAAGAAGTTTGAATATTGAATCGGTAGACATTGATCATACAGATCAATGGCTACAGTTTAAGGGATGATTGTGTGTATCTCTCATCATTCAATGGGCCCACAAAAATCAGGAATAATGGCTAATATTTGAATGTTTCTTAAATGGCCCTAGACTAGGGTTTCCATGCAAAGATTTGTCATACTGGGAGTATATCTAATGCCCCACTCTGTTAACTACTATATTTTATGGCCAAGGTAAAATAATGGGGTCATTAATTTGCTTGCATATTTCTATACGCTCTCATGCTCTTGCGTTGTATTTTAGGGATGATGAAAATATTGAAGAATTTAGGTCTTTTTCATGTTTACCCAAAAGTCTTTTGTTTCCTCTCATGTGCTTTTCCTCCTTTCGACTCATAGCTCCCCCATATTTTGGGGATGATGTCAATTTAAAACAATCATATTGATATCATATTATTTATCTAATATTTATACCAACCATAAATCTTTAAATCCCTTATTTTTTCTTGCATGATCTTGTTTGTATGTGTAATCATCTTGATTTTTCCTATGTTTTGGGTATTTTATTTTTGCAACATTCTTGTCTATGAATGTATATTTTTTGAAAGGAAATTTCTCTAGATTGATGTACACAATTGATTTAAGGTGGGTGCATACATTTCTCTATGCATTTAGCTCTGTTCAAACACCAAAAGAGTAGATGTTCACTTATACCACACACCACAATAATGTTTGTGCTATCACAAAACCTTTTTGTAGCACATTTATCAAGACTACCTAGAAAATAGAGTATTTTTTCTTGGCCAATATTTTATGATACCATTTGCATGAAGCTCACCTAGTATATCTAAGGAATTTTACCAACCCATGAAGCCTTCACTTGTTTATGAGCCACCTAGCATAACATTTTCTAGCCTTGTGATTTATTAACCCTTGACAAAATGACTCCTACTAAGCATCCAAGGATCTTGCTAGTCCTAGAGACCATATTTTATGTGTTTGTGACATGAGTCCCGTGTTCATGAATATGGATCATAGTGAGAATCTATGGATATTACGAATCCTAGATGCCATGCCCTGTGCTATATATGCTTCATGTAAATTTTAAAAGTTGATCACAATTTTGCTCACTTTGTGTTTGACCTTTCATCTTGATATTATAGATTGATGAGACCTAGAATCTTAGAGTTTGTTGCATTGTTAAGGTTGAAGTCATATTATCTCTCCAATATTTTGATAAAATAAATCTTCGGCTTCTCCATACTTTACAAGTATGAGAATAAGTTCATACTCTCATTAAAGCAGACACTAAATGTAGTATCATAAATTATTGACCTTAATAATTTCACATTAGACTTGGGACCCATTTTGGAAGATATGCATAATTTATGAATAATTGTGCTTAGTTTCAACAACACTTCCATAAACTTGGTTCATTCCCCTATTCCTAATGTTTTTGTTAGCTTGTTTTGCAAAGGCTAGGGCACCTAGTGGTCATATCTAGGAAAAAAGAGCTCAACTTTCAAAGAATGAAAGTCAATTGTGAAAATAGCATTTCTTTGTCAACTTTCACCATAAAATTATTTTAGAAAGGTGTAAGTTGCATATGATAGATCTCCCTTTCCCATTTAAAATTCTATCAAGTTCAAATAACACTCCTAAAATCCTACCAATAAAACCCAACATATATCTATATTTAAGGAGCAAAACATTCAAGCATTCAAGTTTGGTCAATTATATCATGTTTTTTAATGTTGAAATAATGCACTAATATGTTACAAGACTTCACTCCATAACATCAAGCCTTGTGTAATATTCCATAAAAGGGTTTCATACTTGAGGTAATATCCTCTCAATTCAACATTTTATTGGTTGTTTAACTTATATCCTTGCAAGGGAACGCACTCAAATCTCATCATTAGCCATTGTATGAGTGGAAACACTAACATGGGGTTTGACTTAGGAATGCACTTAATGGAATAATATTTTTCATTACTTTTAATGTGTGTGGATGTAGATCTTATAGTGGGAATACTATAGAAATGCACAGCATATGGTGATAGACTTCAACAAAATTTGAATGAATGAAAAAGCTTCAGACTAGAGCACTCAGTGCTCTTGTTCTATCATTTTGAGATGGATTTTTGCAAAACATTGGTACATGACCTTCTAATTATTTGTTTGATCATCTACAACAATTGCAAAGACCTTTAGACTAGGATGCCCAACACCCCTCTATGACACAGTCAACTCCAAATTTCAAATCTAGATTCTTCTCTATCTATCTTGTAGCTTTGTCTTGTTGTTTTAATATTTCATAATGTATATGCTATATACTATTAATTATAATCATTTTTTTCATCATTAACCTATTTCATCTGCGCACACTTCACTATCTGATTTCTTTTGTAGAAAAGGAACTAAATTAAAGTTCTTAGCTCTCCTTTTAGGACTATAGTTAGGCTTATTCATGTTCCAATATTATGAAAGGAAGTGGAATATTTAGTTTGAATTGACTGGCCCAAGATCCCATTTGCCAACATTTCACTTTCACATCACTAACTTTATCCTCCTTCAAGATTGAAAAAGACTCTTGATATCAACTACATTTGAATTGTAATGTTTTTCTTTTTTTATTGTCATCCATATTTGATTATCCGTCTTTTTAATATCCTTATCTTTAATAATCATTTTATTCAATATTTTATGCAACCACTTGAACAAAGTCAGCATTGGCTTCTATCATGATACTTGAACGTTCCACTTTGATAATGAAAGGAATAAATATTCAACTGCATAGAAAAGGACAATAAGACCAACTTAAATGTCTGTCCCATGTGACTATAAATTGTAGATTTCCTATATAAATGCTTGATCATTTTGCACACAAACTTTGTAAACTCTCATGCAACCAAATTTTGACTAAGATGAATGGAAACACATCTAATAACTTAACATCAATGTATTATATCTCCAAAGAAAATAAAGTCCTTTATCTTCTTTTGATATTGCATCTCACACTAATGCAAAATTATTTTCTTATCATTGCCTTTTAAAAAATGTCATATAAATTTTCATATGAGCAACATAAATTTTTGATCAAGTGGACAAATAAAAATAAAAAGCATATCATTCCAAACCATCTCTATGAAGGAACATACATTAACATATCACAATCACCAGTAGGGGAGAGGATACAATAGTTGAGCACGTTTTAATTGTTGTGATGGTAGTTGTTTATTTATTACCCATAGTTGTTAATTTATGTCAAAAAATTTTGACAACATTGCACCAATAGTTGTGACTTTAATACCCATAATCGAATGAAATGTACCCTTAGTTGTAAGAAACAACCAATCATGTGATGCCACATCAGTTGCACAAGTATGGGGGGCCCTTATGCATGACTATTGGTCTCACCTTTTTGGGGGGCTTTTTTGGACAACTTGACAAAAAGCATGGTGATGTGGCATCATATTTGATGGTGTGGCCCTGAAACCTTAGTTATAAGAAGGGACTTGCCAAGTAAGTTGCTGTAAAATATTGGTAGTGATTTGAAATTTCCATGGAGAATTTTGAGAAGTGCGATGTTAGGGTGCTCAACTATTGGGTCCTCTCCCTTAGTTAGTATTTATTCTCTTGATGATTTGTAATGTAAATCTCCCTTTTTGACCTTCAGTGTCCCTTGGTTTTCACACATAAAATCAATTTCCCACAAGATTAATGATGAGTGGATGATCTTACCATATAAAACTCTTTGCATTGAAATGAATGTTCACTTTATAAGTTGATTTCCTATGTGGCAAAATGCCTACACTCGTTTAGCCAATCAAGATAAAAAAAATCTAATATTAATTTAAGAAAGAATATAAAATAGTAATGGAGGAGGATTTATCTTAGTACATTCATTTTCCTTATTATATTTTGAGAATATATTGTTGTATAAAACAATTTCTATCATTGTCTATGATAAATAATTATTTGCATAAATTAATATCCATAATCCATTACTAGGACTATCATTTGCTTGCTTAATATGACAAAAACAATTATCATATAATTCTTAAAAAGTTTATAAAATTTTAATACTCAGAAACATTTCAAGAATCATACTGTTGTTCAGTGTTTGTTACAAATGCTATCACTTATGATATAAATGTAAACTAGTATACCTATATTTTAGATAATCTATGTAAAATTCGTCGAGAGATCAAATTCCAAATATTTAACATTCATAAGTATGAATAAATCATTATATTCTATGCGACAAATAAGAGCTATGCAAGAAAATACTTGCAACAATCAAAAGATTCACTATAAATATGTTATTAAAGACATTATGCAAGAAGATTCACAGTAAAACAGGTGAAGGCGAGCGCAGTAGAGGCTTCCAATTCACAGTCCTCAGCAACTATATTTTACAACAAATAAATGAATAAGAAGACTAATGGCTATACGTGGCGTGCATAACTGAAAAGCCAAGATTTGCCTGTCGGAAATTGTCCACAAAGTCGACTTGTTTTCCACTCGTGTACGACAAATTTATTGCGTTAATCAGGCATGAAATAAGGAGTTAGAATAATATTTCGGTTGTTCACAAAGTCCAAATATTTATATTTTGCACTTTGAAGAGTTTCTCTAAGAACAGGAAGGACGTTTCACATGTGGAGGCAATGTGAGGGAAAGGGAGAGGGATATTCAATGTTTAGCCGTGTGAATGCAAATGGGCTATACCTTGTAGGCTACTATTCAAAGATTTAAAAATAATTCAGTTATTGACATATGTACAATAGTCTTGGCTTTCCTTCTTTCTTTACAATCACGATGTTATTAGAGTTTGGTGATTAGTACGGCCTATGGTTGGTTCAACGCTTTCTATAACAATTTGAAAGAGTTTCATGCATTTATGGCGGGTTTGCAAATTTCGTATAGTAGTGTGGTGGGAATGGATTTATGGAACTTACTTTCTTTTTTACTTTATCCTTTTGTCATAGCTCTTTTTTTCATTTATGTAATTTTCATGTTTGTCTAACATTCAGAATTCCTTACTTTCACATGGATAACTAGAATTAAAATAGGGTTTGTGATGTTTATCTGTCCCATTATTTATTTTTCAGCTTCACTTATAATGGTTCAATCTTTAATATTGTTGGGTTGATTTTTAAATGTTTATTGTTGAATGGTTTAATAAGGTTTGGGAAAAGGTTGGGGATTCATGTTACATTTTCAAGAATGATTCATAAAGGGCATTTTGTCTTTTTTTTTAAACCCATGTCATACAAGAATGAGGGCTACAAAATAATTCTGGAAATTTCAATAACTCTATTTTTAGAGCAGTTAATTGGTCCTCTAACTTCTTGAATGGGGAATTTTTTTCTATTTCTATTCTGATATGGCTTGTTATTAAAGATATACTAGCTCAACTGAGGGATTTATTGTCCAAACTCCTTGCCCCGGTGAGTAAATTTCTCCAATTAGTGGAAACTCTAAATATCGTGCCACATATGGATGAAAGGTTATTAGTCACTTTTTCTCATGGCATTGATATGACAAAGTAGATTGTTATTGACCTTGGAGGAAATATTCTAGCATAGAGAAATAACCTTTTGGGGGGCTCAAATTTACACTTTCTCTGAAAAAAATAGGGTCACCAAAAGAATAATGGCCCTAGTTTTAAACTAGAAGGCCTTTAAGAAACTCAATTTTTAGGGCCCTAAGGACAATATGGAAAATCCTATGAAAGACTCTATTGTTGCTATTCAAAATATTTCCCTCGTGTCAATGTCAATTTAAAGAAAATGTAGGGACCAAATGTTGAAAGGGGTGCAACTATGGAAGATATTTTGAAATATACTCCAAAAGATAATACTACCATCCCTAATCATTTGCCCAATAGAAATACTGGACAACCAAAGAATCACTAGGCATTAGAATTGGACAAGATTAGAGCTAAGGTGCATGAAGCCAAGAAGAAAAAACTTCAAGTTTTTCTTGATCAAGTAGAATCAGAGGGAGTTGCAGTGTCTTTACCTAATAAGGGTTTCAAAGATAAAAAGGCTTTAAATCTTTCCATTCACAACCCTCCATACTCAAGTGACGATGAAATATGAGAGTGATTGATAAGAATATATCCTCTATGGAGAAGAGAGAAGAGAAAAACAAGAGGAAGCACCTTAGTAGTGGTGAAAGTGAATATAAGAGCAAAAGGAACAAAAAAGAAGATGAAATACCCAAGTGTTTTGATAAATTTAGGAACAAAAAGGAAGGGGACTCTAACCTAAATAAGGATGAACTTGAATTGCATTATTTGAAACATTAGGGATGAACTTGATAAGATTTTAGTTTATTTCCAGATTTGACATTACCCATGCAAAGGGAGTTCCTAGATATGTATGTTCATTAATAATTTTGATATAGGGAGCTTAATTATGGTCTATGGGTTGATATGAAATTGGTGTAAGTAAACTAATGTTATTTATACCTGAGGTATGGATGGCAAGATGTATTGACATCTATTGTGGATGTCATTTCTAATCATGTGGGGTTTTTGCCTTATGATAGTAGCTCGGAGCCTTTATTATCACATTAAATCTGACATTTATGTGTTTTGGATTGGTGTGTCTTCACCTTGGCTTCTTCCTTTTCTTCCATTTTTTGAATTCTAGAGGATGAAAGTAGCTCTTTCTTGAGATGGTCATTACTTTAATTTTATTCTAGGTATCTTGATGTAGCATGAGAGAATGATGGAGATTCATGTGGTTTCACGTATGGTTATGAGGATGTATTTCATTGATTGACCCATATGCAATGTATGCAATAGGTGGGATAATATTAGGATAATGTGGTGTACACCTTGCATAATGTTTATAATATTTTATTTATTATTATATGTGTGGTACATCTTTTGGCACCTAGATGGATGTGTATCACTAGGAATAAACATTATTGGGACAACTTTATTTGTTGTATGTAACATTAAGAAATATATTTAACGTGGGTCTCACATTGGAGGAATGTATTTAATTTAATATTGGGGAAATATTAATAAAGTGAAAAATTAGTACCCAATATTAAATATGGGATCAATGGTTTTGTGAACTTATGGTTTTGGTTCATATAATATGCTTTACCAATTGGTTGTATTTACATGTGAGGTTGATTCTATATAAGAAAGTGCATGTTTAGTTGTTAAGGTTGGCTGGGTGAGTAAGTTATCATTATTGAGTCTTTATGAGGAGTGCATATGTCAAACATGGCATGGGATGTGTAGATTCATACTTGTACACATGGAGAATATATTGAAGGACTTCATGTTTTAGAAGTATTCATTGTAACTCTATAAGTGTTTTTTATTGCTTTATTGTTTAATAATAAGATGGAGTATAGATGCTTTTGGAGGCTAGGTTTTTCCCTCATCAAAATTTTCCTACATTATATCTTGTGTTATCTTGTGGCTTGTATATTTGATCTTAGCATAACAATTATTATGTAAGCTTGTATCAATGCGTTTCTCTCATAGGTTATGTAGGAAATTGATTAAACGAATTGGGTATTGAATACAAATATGGAGGAAAGCCTACTCTAGTTGGGTGTAGAGATTCTGATTGTGCAAGTGACATTAATGATAAAAATCAACCTCATGATACATCTTTCATCTTGGCTTAGAACCAATTTGTCGGAGCAATAAAAGGAAATCAATAGTGTCACAATAATATTCAAAGGCTGAATATATTGGTTCATCAAAGGCATCTCAAGAAGCATTACATCTTAAAAGACTACTTGAAGAAGCACAACATCCACAAGATTGTCCAGCTATTATATTTTGTGATCCTAAAACACTATCAAGCTAGCAGAAAACCTTTTACATCATGTTTTGTCTAAGCATATAGAAGTACATCATCGCTTTGTTTTTGACTTGATCTAAAGTCAAGTGGTGGAGAGACATTTTTTTGGAATGAAGTATCAATTTGTTGACACATTTATGAAAGCGCTACTTATGATAAAATTTATCAAACTTAGATACTTGTTATATATATCTCTATGTAATTATTATTTTTAATCATCCTCTCCAAATAAACATTATGTAGGAATGTTGAATATAATAATGTTTTTTTGGAGAGCACTTGAAAACTTTCTAATCTAACTTCTAGAAAACAACTATCCGACACAGCGAAAAATCCATTAGTTTCTAGGTTTTTCTTTTTAGAAGCTTTTTTAGCCATTCTATCATCTTCTAGAAATCTAAGTGAGGCTAATAAATTCAATGGTATCTTTGCCATTATTCAAGAAAGAAATAAAAGCATGCAGTTTTGTAATATATAAATGGTGTCACTTAAGAATCATACTGTTGTTCAGTTTTGTTACAAATGGTGTCACGTATGAAATAAATGTATAAAAACAAACGGTGTCACAATACAGTAAAAGGGCTATCAAATTTTAGTTTCCATTAGACGAAAAGCTGAAGTAGAATGATGGCAAAATAAAACGTAAATGACAGGCAATGTTACAATATTGAACGGATTTTTGTTTACCAGGCGTGGTTCTTTTTGAAATTACAGGCCTGCCCGGAAGAAACGATTACAATTATAAATTATTACGTTGATTAAATCGACGTTTTCCGTTCCTGTAACTGAGAGTTACATATTTCACACAGGTAAAACAACCTTAAATAAAAATATATAAAATTGAACGGGCAAGTAATTTATTTGTTAACAAAGGAAAGTCCATTAAAATAGTTTAAGACGTGCTAAATATAAATTTATTTATAACATAACACTACGATAATAGATAGACAAGCCGGGGCTTCTGCGGTATCCCGTCATCTTTCTCATCAGCACAACCAACATGTAGTAATACTACTATTGTTCATTACAATCTAAACCAGCTCTCCTTTACTTATAGTCTATATATTCTCCGCGGACTTTCTATCTGCAACAAGAACAAAAAGAAAACTTAGTTAATCACTCATTTAAGAGATGGAAATGTAAAACGAGTTTAAATGGAATTGTGAACTTACATAATGTTTAATAAATAGGATGAGGTGGAGGACAGTTATGCATGGGAGGCGGATTGTATTGTCCATGCTTTGGCGGGGGGTTTATTACTGGCTTGGGAGGAGATTTCATCAAGGGAGGATAAGCTTCACCAGGGCCATTGTATATAGGGGAACCTGGCTTGTGATAGAGAGGAACATTAGCAGGAGAGAAGGGTAGGGGTATGTGGAAATATGGCGGCTTTTGAATTAGGGGAGAAGCGTGGGGCGATTGTGGGTTTGGAAATGTAGGAGGGTGAGCGTCTTTCATAGGAGGCTTCTTCTCGAATGGGGGCTTCTGAATGAAGGGAGAAGGGAAGTGTGGTTGTGGGCTTTGTAGCGGCGGTGGAAGGGTAGGAGAGTGAGCTCCTGGTAAAGGCTTTCCATTGTGGTGGAAGGGAGGCAATGCCCTTCCCGATGAACACACTGAGACAAATGCCAACAAGACGATAGGTAAAAGGGAATGATGAAGAGCCATCGCCATTATTGTTGGTGGTGAGATGAAATGGTGCGAGGGTTGAAGAGTATTTATACACAACCGGGTGAAGGCGAGCGCACTAGAAACTTCCAATTCACACTGCTCAAAGACAATAAATAAATCAAAAAGAAGACTGATGGTTATACGTGGCGTAAATAACAGAAAAGTCAAGATTTGCATGTCGGAGATTTCCACAGAGTCGACTTGTTTTATACGCATCTACAAAAAATTAATGCGTTCATTACGCATCAATTTCGGAGTTGGAATAACATTTTGGCGATTCACAAAGTCAAAAGATTTTGGCACTTTGAAGCGTTTAGATGCGGCATTAGTGTCTCCGTTTTAGAAGGCGAAGGACGGCTCACATGTGAAGGCAAACCGCAGAAAGTGAGGGAGAGTGAGGGATATTTGTAGAATTTTGAACCTGACCTATCCTTTCTAAATCAGTTGATTAGCAAACAATAACAGCAAAAAGAATAAATTGCAAAAAGAAATCACAATTCAAAATAAAAAACAAAGTGCCCTGTTTTTTGGAATTGCACACACCAATTTCTTTATTGAAGCTTAATTAAAAAATTACATAGAGGTTGTATATATAAAGAATTTGCAGCCTAGAAGAATTAATAATAACTGTTGTTCTAAATATATTCCTAGGATTGCATGGAAAGCTACTAAGGCTCTCAATCTAAAAAAACAAACTACTCCCTAAATTAAGAATACAATAAGTGCATGTACAACATGCTTTATTTACTAAAAACAACTCATGTAAAAAACAAAACTAAAAATAGTCCTAAGGATTAATGCATGTTGGAGTACATGCTTTATTTGCATGAATAAACAAAAAATTGTTAACTAAATTAATCTAGCTACATGCTAGACTAGCATTAGTTATCAACATACTCCCCCTTGATGCTGAGAGGGCTCATAATCTTATCTCGTAGTGCTATAAACTGAGCTTTCGCAACTGCTTTGGTAAATATATCTGCTAGCTGATTCTGGGTGTTGATGTGCTTCAATTCAACATCCTTCTTCTGCACCAAATCTTGTATGAAGTGATATTTCAAATCAAAATGCTTTGTTCTGCTATGATGAACCGAATTCTTTGCTAACTTGATCGCACTCACATTGTCACAATAAATTACTCTAGGCTAAATTTGTTTTTCACCAATTTCTTCCAAAACTTTTATGAGCCAAAGAGCTTGTGTACCTACTGAGGTAATTGCAACATACTCTGCTTCTGTAGATGAAAGGGCAACAATACTTTGCTTTTTTGAGCTCCAGGTAATTAAACTAGAACCAAAAGAAAACCAATTTCCAGATGTAGATTTACGGTCATCCATACTACCTCCCCAATCTGAATCACTAAAGCCTACAAGATTGAACTTTTTAGAAGAGTAGTAATGAATACCAAAAATTAAATTCCCTTTCATATACCTCAAAATCCTCTTGGCTGCCTTCATATGTATTTCAGATAGATTTGTCATATACCTTGAAACAAGTGAAACTGAATAGGCAATATCAGGCCTCGTGTGGATTAGAAACATCAAGCTCCCCACAATACTTCTGTAAGTTGTCTCATCAACTAAATTAGCACCATCATCTTGACATAACAAAACTCCATGAGCACTTGGAGTGGAGGTAGGGTTACAATCAGTCATATTAAATTTCTTCAGCATATCTTGTGCATACTTTGTTTTGACAAATGAAAATCCCATCCTTACTTTGATAAACCTCCATTCCTAGAAAATATTTCATCAGACCAAGATCTTTCATCTCAAATTTTTTCATCATAGTAGCATTGAATTCATCTTTCATCTTAGAACTACTACCCATATACAAAATATCATCAACATACAAACTTATGATGAGGATATCAGTACCTTCTTGTTTGTAGTATAGGGTAGGATCACTCTTACTTCTTTGGAAGCCATTCTCCTAAAAGTATCCATCAATCCTAGCATACCACGCTCTTGGTGCTTGCTTGAGGCCATACAAATCCTTCTTCAACCTATACACTTGATTCTCTTTTCCTTCCACTTCAAAACCTTGTGGCTGCTCTACATATACTTCCTCTTCTAAGTACCCATTCAAGAAGGCACTTTTCACATCCATATGATGTATGCTCCACTTATTCTAAGCTGCTAATGAAATCAATAGTTTTATGGTCTCTTGTCTTGCTACTAGTGCAAATGTCTCTTCATAGTCAATTCCATACTTTTGTGTGAAGCCTTTAGCAACTAATCTTGCCTTGTGTCTTTCAACACTCCCATCACTGTTAAACATGGTCTTGTAGACCCATTTGGTGCCAATCCTTTTTTTGTCATGTGGAAGTTCTGTTAACTCCCAAGTGTCATTCCTATGAATGGAATCCATCTCTTCTTCCATGGCTTTCACCCAAACCTCATTAGTACATGCATCTTCAAAACATGATGGTTCAAAATCAGCCTTGGCTAATAAAACAAAATTCACTATCTCACCTATTGGGTTTTCTTGATGTACTTGATTTCCACTCTTCTGGTAGATATTACTCAATCTCCTTACCTTCCTTGTAGAACTTGGAGAAGAAGGTGGACTTGAACTTGGTACTAAAGAACTTGATGAAGGATTGCGTGGTGGAGTTAAACCATTGGATATAGAAACATTAGTTGGTTGCTCATGATCAATATCAACAATTATATCATCATTCAAAATAGATTTTGGCTTCTCAACATGGCCTTTTTGATGACCATAAACTCCCCCTTCTCAAAAATCACATCTCTTGAGACAATAAGCTTGTTAGTGAGGGGATTATACAATCTATAAGCCTTGCTTTTCTCACTATACCCAATAAAAATACATGACTCACTCTTTGCATCTAACTTCTGCCTATTCTGATCAGGTACATGCACATAAGCTAAACAACCAAAAAATTTGAAATGATTAACATTAGGCCTTTTTCCATACCAAGCTTCATAAGGAGTCATCTTTTCTAGTGCACTGGTGGGGCTACGGTTGAGGATGTACATAGTTGTAGCAACTGCATCTCCCCAATAAGAATTGCTCAATCCCTTAGTTTGTAACATGCACCTTGCCATTTCAACCATGGTACGATTCTTCCTTTCAGCTACTCCATTCTATTGAGGTGTGTATGCAGTAGTAAGTTGCCTCTTGATGCCATTAAAATCACAATAACTTTGGAAAGCCTTTGAACAAAACTCTCCTCCATGATTAGTCCTTAAACATTTGATCTTGCACCCTTTCTCATTTTCCACAAGGGCTTTAAACTTCTTGAATGTATCCAAGGCTTCATCTTTGGCCTTCAAAAAATATACCCAACAATTTCATGAGTAATTATCAATAAAAGTGATGAAATATTATGACTTACCCAAACTCTTAGTCTGCATAGGACCACATATATCTGAATGAACAAGTTGAAGTGGGTGATGAGTCGGCCATGCATTTCCCTTTGGAAACATTTCTCTTGCATGCTTTCCTTTAGCACAACCTTCACAAACCTCCTTGTGTTCCTCAACCTTGGGCAAACCAAAAACTAATGCCTGCAAGGTTAGAAACTTCAAACTATGAAAATTTAAATGCCCATACCTGAGATTCCATAACCAACTTGAATCCTCATAAGCCATATTTGTCAAACTGTTGTTATGTTCACCAAACCTCAAGGGGAATATCCTATTTCTTGTCATAGGAACAACAGTGATCACCCTATTATACTTATTCTTATCATAGATAGTACAAGTCTTATTCTCAAAGACTACTTTATAATTTTTCTCACATAGTTGCCCAACACTTAACAAATTGTGCTTCAATTGTGGAGTATAATAAATATCATGAATACTCTTTATACCTTCTTTTGTTTGAACCTCCATAGCTCCTTTGGCAGCAACCTCCAATGATTTATCATCATCAAGCTGGATCTTGGATTTGAAACTTCCATCCTTTGTTGAGAACAACTTCTCATTCCCTATCATATGGTTAGAGCATCCAGAATCTAGGTACCAAACATCTTTACTAGTATTTTCACCCTTGGCATAAGATAAAAATAAGTGATCAAAAGGATTCTCACTACTTTCTTGAGCATAGTTAGCACTTTTACCTTCTTTTAATCTACATTCTCTTTCAAAGTGGCCATACCTGTTACAATGGTAACATTGAACATTTCTCTTATCAAATCTGCCTCTACCTCTTCCTCTAGAACCACCTCTTCCTCTTGAGCCACCTCTACCTCTTCCTCTTAAATAATTTTGGCTTTGTCCTTTACCTTGGTCTTGATTGATTTGGGCACTACTATTGCTTGTATCTTCACTTTTTGTGATTAGCAATTTAGAAGAAAATGCTTTCTCTACACTTTCAAAAGAATCTTTCAATCTTTCTTCATGAGACATTAGGGATCCAACCAGTTGATCAAACAATAGTTTTGTCAAATCTTTGCTTTTTTCTATGATTATTGCTACATGATTCCATCTAGGTGTCAAAGATCTCAACGCCTTTTTTATCAAAACTTCATTGCTTACAGTTTCCCCAAGTGTAGCCATTTTATTGATCACATCTTTGACTCTGACACAATAATCACTTATACTTTCAGCTTCTTGCATCTTCAAATTCTCGAACTCTCTCTTCAATGTCTGAAGCTTGACCACTTTAACTTGATCACTACCTTGGTAAGCTTCTTGTAGAGTCTTTCAGGCATCTTTGGCAGTTGTTGCTCCTGATATTCTTGGAAATAAGCTCTTATCAAGAGCCATCTGAATGTGAAACAAAGCTTGAGCATTCTTTTTCCTTGCTTCCTTTCTTGCTATTCTATCATTGGCTATAAGGGCATTCCAATCAGCTGGCTCTTCATAACCTGATTCAATAATCTCCCATAAATCTTTTCCAATAAAAAAGGTCAGCATCTTAATGCACCAATAATCATAACCATTCCCATCAAATTCTAGAACGGGCATATGGTTAGAATTCGACATGTTTAACTTTGGCGAAATTCCAACAATAAAACTTTAACCCAAAACAATTTTACCTGCTCTGATACCACTTGTAGAATTTTGAACCTAACCTATCCTCTCTAAACCAGTTGATTAGCAAACAATAACAGCGAAAATAATAAATTGCAAAAAGAAATCACAATTCAGAATAAAAAACAAAGTGCCCTATTTTTTGGAATTGCACACACCAATTTCTTTATTGAAGCTTAATTAAAAAATTACATAGAGGTTGTATATATAAAGAATTTGCAGCCTAGAAGAATTAATAATAACTGCAATTCTAAATATAATCCTAGCATTGCATGGAAAGCTACTAAGGCTCTCAAACTAAAAAAACAAACTACTCCCTAAATTAAGAATACAATAAGTGCATGCACAACATGCTTTATTTACTTAAAACAAACTCATACAAAAAAACAAAACTAAAAATACTCCTAAGGATTAATGCATGTTGAAGTACATGCTTTATTTGCATGAATAAACAGAAAACTATTAACTAAATTAATCTAGTTGCATGCTAGAGCAGCATTAGTTATCAACAATATTCAATGTTTAGCCGTGTGAATACAAATGGGCCAGATCTGATTTGAACGCTACGTTGTTCTAAAGTCCTGCCTTTAGTTGATTTTATGTTTTTGTTTAAGATAAGTGGGGAAAGGGTTCCAACTTATACAGATTGGTACTTAAAAACATTTAACTATTAAATAGGTTTGGAGAGAAAGCCTCCAAAAAACAAGTCTTAATCAAATCATAGGAAAATAACGAAGCAGTTTGGAAAGAAAAAGGCAGCAAAAAAAATAACAGAACACCTCTAGAACAAAGAACAACCTATGAGATTAGGGGCACTAGCCAAATTGTCCCAACTATCCAACATATATTTCAAATCCTCCTCCCACAAGAGCAGGTGGTTGTTCTTTTGTGCCATTTTTCCTACCAGCATCATGTATTGCAAGGCTCTTTCTCTTCTTCTTCCTCTCAATCTTCTTGTAGATAGTCAACCACAAACTTGTCTCACAACTGTGCATTTATAACATTAGTTTTATATATATAAGATCTTTGTTTCACTTGAAGGTTCTTTATTTCTTTATATTTTGATATATGATGAACTAATATTTAATATCTATAAATACACTTATGTAGTTACTTGTATGTCATAATTGGACATGTTTCTCTATGTTAACCCTCAAAAATATATATCAATAATAATACATATCAATCTTCTATCTTGCAAATGCTTTTATGGATGCTTTCATAGAAATTGATTCCTTTTAGTGCACCACTTGAAATGTGCAATGGAAATTTTATTTCAAGAGAAAGAGATTGATTATTGTATTAGAATAAATGAATTAAATATCTTTAAACACAATGAAATAGCAACTGTTTCATTGACCCTAACAGAAAAGGATAAATTTGGGAAAGAATCAAATTTGAATTTAATAGGGATGATTTTTTTAACATGAACTTGTCTTCGTGTTTATAGAATTATCCCTCCCTAATTCAAATTTTTTCGGCTTTTATACATACAATGTTTCAATTATTTATGTTTCCTTGCATATTTGTAATCCTTTTGTAATGTTACCTCAATACTTTAAAACCACACTTTATTTCTTTGGTAAAGTTTCAATAGAATTTGCAACACTATAATTATTACAAAGTTACCATGGGGTCTTGAAGCCATGAAGGAAATAGTTATTGCTAGGTTTATAAACATTTCACATATTTCAATAATTATATTGTAAATTTATTCTTTAAAGTTAAAATTATACAACTTTTATAGTCAAAAAATTTTGGGCTTCACTTAAATATTTTTAACAGCTACAATTTAACTGCTAAACTGAAAAAATGCACATACCCCAAGTATAACATTTTTTATTCACATAGATGGAAAAAAATTATGAAAGTGGTGACACATTCCTCATTTTCATCACTTATTTTCTGGCATCTTTCTATACCTAATCATTTATTTAGGTCTTACCAACTCACAAATCTCACTAGTTACATGTGATGATTAACTTGCCAAAAAAATAGACTACACCATACACCTTCGAGATGGACACTTAAGAGACCAATTCATCCAAATTCAAGTCTAACTCTCATGCCTAACCTAAATCATTTTTTACAACATCTCCCTATTTTATTATACTTTACTATTTACTTATGATTTCATCTATGACATTTTTTTTTATGATTTATTATTTGAATAAAAGAATCATTTAAGTTGTACCAAATATAGCTATATAAGAAATCTTGAAATAATACATTCCTCATTGTTTTTTGAATTTTTGACTACACTTGTAAGCTCTTTGTATTGCAAATTTATAACCAAATTTTATTTAATCCTATTAGATTTCCATAATCCATTAGGCTAATTTTATATAATGCTTCTGGATTTGACTGTG
The DNA here is from genome assembly GCF_030272615.1 of Cryptomeria japonica. NCBI lineage: Eukaryota > Viridiplantae > Streptophyta > Pinopsida > Cupressales > Cupressaceae > Cryptomeria > Cryptomeria japonica. The sequence goes on from NC_081408.1 coordinate 649,699,559, forward strand.
AGTTTTTTTGCATCAACGTTTCGGATCTCACACTGTGATCCATCATTAGGATGATAGTAGAGAGCACCAAGAGAAAATAGATAATATTGCAAACCTGGCCACAATACAAATAGTGGGAATGGTGGGGAGAGGGAGAGAGAGGGTATGAGCGTAGGACAAGTGGTAGCTTAGGATAGGTAGATTAAAATATTAAAAAACTAAAACAAAAATGTACGCCAACAAGTTAAAAAAACACCAATGAACAATACAATATAAAATGAATAAGAGACACCAAGTAACAAAATATGAAACAAAAACAAAGAGACCTAAAAAATAGACCAGATAAAAATAACAATAAAATAAGATAAAATAAAAATACAATTCAAAATGAAAATAAAAGATAAATGAATCAAATAACTAAAATCTGTTGGCAATTGACACTCATCCAGTTTAGTTGTTTTGTCATTGATGGCAAAACACATCATTTTGGATTGGATGCTAAACTGGTACTCACCGATATTCATGATTCGGCAACTGACATTTAGGGAAACCGGCAAACTAGGAACCAATATATGAGGCCGACATAGGAGATTGATTCTGTAGGTTTACACGGTAGCAATTAGCGGCATCGAACACAAAGTTTAATGTATTTTTTTTTGTCTAGGCTGACATGTAAATAACTTGTAATATCATTGTAAGCCGACATAAGGCATTTATGTTTGTGATTGGGAAGGGTATTTAAGTCAACCCGGTTAGGTTGTTTTGGAGACATACATAGATAGATGGAATGTATAGTGATGTGATATTGTGCGAGCGATGTTGATCGCCTGAATGCAAATATAATATTTTGTAGTGAGTCTTGGTTCCTGGTTTAGAGGTTTGTGATGCGAAGTAAGTTATTGGTAAGGGAGGAAACAGTGAAAACAAGTATAGACAGTGCTTGAACCGAAACTCATCCAACATAGTAGATGCAATCTTTGAGTTTAGAATTTTGTTTGTAACTCCATATTTGGTGTTTGTAGTCAGTGAGGCTAATTTTGTAATGAGCAATATGCTCTAGGTTGTTGGCCTTTCTGCATGTGTAGGCCCCTATTGCAATATTTATTCATTTGGGCAGTGGATAGATATTGTGGGTCACCAATCCCACCGTGGTTTTTTCTCTTTGAGGTTTTCCACGTATAAATCTCTATGTTATGGTGTATGTTCTTGTGGTCATTTTGTTTCTACTTACTATTATATTATTTTATGGTTACCAGTTACTGAAATACTTTGTTAATAAGGTTAAAATCGATCTTATCGGTAGAACACTGATTCACCCCCCCCCCCCTCTCAGTGTTCTTCGATTCCAACAATTGGTATCAGAGCTTGGTGCCTTGGACTAAGTCTAACATCTTAAGGAAGATCTTGAATCCAAAATCCATGGAGATGTGTATGGAGAAACAACTTAAAGTAGCACTTGAAGACTACGATGCTGAAAGAATGAAGAACTAGAAGTTGCAAGATGAGTTGAACTCTGCAAAGGAATTCATCCTTATCCTACAAGAGAGGCTATCATCTGCTCAAGCTAGAAGGAAGGAACTTGTACAAAATCAGGATGATGAAGAAAAGAATGCCCTAAAAGAACAATGTTAGAAGTTGAGTCAGGAGAATAGTGTCATGAAGAATGAAATGAAATCCCTAACTATGAGGATGTCCAAGGAGATTGATGACTGGAAGAAGAATGTAGAAAATATTGGCAAATCTCTGAAGGACAGATCTGAGGAATGCATTAGGATGGTACATGAGAATGATATATTGAGAATAGAGCTGGTGCAATCCCAAAATAATGAGCAGGATTTGGAAAGATTGATAATAGTCCTAAGGGGAGATCTAGATACTGCAAATGAATACAAAGACAATTTTAAGGACAGTTTTGCAAAGCTTTATGAGATATTGAAGGCTCAAAGGTGCAAGGGAGACACTAGAGGTCTTGTATATGAGCATGGAGAAAGCTCTGGTACTGCAAATGAATTTGAAGAAACTGACCAGAAGGAGAATCCACCTATTAATTGGAACTAGAAATCATCGGTAAGGCAACCCAATGCACATAAATCCAATGGTAGATTCTTTATTAGCAATAAATTTAATCATATGGGAAGACATTGTAGAAATAGAGCAAATCAGGATAATAATGCAGTTCCCGATCAATGTTCAAATTGTAATAAGTATGGTCATAGGACAAAAGATTGTAGAATGAATGTAAAATGTCATGCATGCAGAAAGTTTGGACATATAGATAATCAATGCAGGTCAAGGAATGATCAAGGATACAGTAAAGCAATTCAAAAACATATTGTCACTTGCTATGCATACAACAAAATAGGACATATTCCTAAATTATGTAGAAGCAAGAATAATTTGGTAGGAAATGATGAGAAAGGAAAATAGAAGGTTGATGATATCGAAAAGGAGCATGAGAAGAAATGGTTTAGGAAATCTGAAGATTAACTGGCAGAGACAAACAACTCGGGTACTCAATCAACAGAGCATAATGTTCCTGCATCGACAAGAGACTCATCCAGTAACTAAGGCATTAACCTTAAGGGGAGGCAAATTAATGATAGATCTTGCATTACCCCTAGTACTGGTGTGAAAGCTTGTTTCAGATCTTGGAGAAGTCAGTTTGAAGGTTTTCTAGTACTGAGATTATGGATTTTAAATCTGGTATGATAGGTCGGCACGCATTTATGTCAATATAAAATTAGAGTTTTCATAGAATAAAAAGGAAATGTTGGTTCATTTCTGATCTCATAGCATTAAGATCGAAAAAGAGTGAGTTTAAAGTGATTCTAGGTGATTAAGAGAATTGTAATGCATTTAGAGTAGATTTTCAAGAGCTTTCATTGATGAAGGTTGTGAAGTATTTTATTAGTTTTTGTGCTATCTTTTATTTGTAATGTCTTCTAGATCAGATCTTTCTCAGGTAGGTGTGGCTACCCCTATTGTTGTTGACATCAAGGATTGTCCATGCCTAATTTTCAAGCAATGCCCTCAGATTGCGAAGGTCGATGATTCAGTTAGTGCATTTTCTAGGGTTCCAGATGGAGTTCTATATAATAATGTTTGTGTATATATCCACTACACTCTGGAGGATTTAGGTTCTGCTTAAATCAAATCAATGCACATGACAAATCTACTGGACAAGAAGGGATCAATGAAACCAGAATTCCAAATTATGAAGAATCAGGAATTCACAAACATTTTGTAGATGCTGAAACTTGAAGATCAAATGATTTGGTATGTGCTGAGCCGTGTCCATGGAGAATTCATGTGGCTAGACCAACCTTACAAAATCACCAAGGAGAC